>NW_024040263.1:6265032-6567121 GCF_014851395.1 Micropterus salmoides
ACATCAGCTCCCCTAAAAGCATGATTTGTGATATTTTGGGGGGTCTCTAAAACATTCACAGCATGCTTTAGCTATTCATTTCTATATCATCATGGATCTTGCATTAAAAAAAAGTGTTAGACTTCATCCAGCCAGGGGGAACAATCATCGACCGTCAGCAGCGGGCCTGTCGCTCCGCAATCTCCTGTACACTCCACCGCCCCACTCCCTCTCCGGTGCAGATTGTGTCGCTATTACAACCGACGTGCTGTGAATGGTCCGTGATTGTTCCCTCTGGCTGGATGAATATTAGGCATGATCCATGTTCTACTGCAGCTGCATCGCCACGCAACTTTCTAAATTCTTCCCTCTCACAGAGAAAAGAAAGGACAGGTCTCAAACACAGTCGCAGTTGAGACCTGTTTTTTTGTTTACCATTTTTCCGTTTTGGTTTTAAAACAGAAAAACCAAAAAAGGACTTTTTTTTCCCGATTTGGTTTTTAAATGAAATAGTGAAAGAAGGAACCATACACGGATTCAAAATAAGTACTTAAATACTTAATTTATTCATTCTAATGGCAATTTTAAATTCAGCAGTAAAAAAACTAAGAGGTTGTACATTATATCAATTTAATTTCTAAATCCAACAACAAGAAGGCTGTGAGAACTGTCAATATATGATCCTCTTTTTATATCTTTATATAATATAGTTTTAATTATTTGTCTCTTCTTATATATTTGTATACTGTTCTGTATACTTCTTTATGTAACATGTACACTTTATTCCCCTTTTTGCAATAAAGATTTAAGGAGAGAAAACAATTCCAATTATTCTGACACCACATGAATGCAGCATCGGTCACCGATTACCCCTCCCTTTGCAAGCATGGAGGAGAAGCTACGTTGGCCGACACGCTCTGTCTGGCTCTTGTGCTTAATTTATGTTTGCACATTTGGAAGTAGCTTGTTCCACCATTGTGGTGTTAGAGATGTTTGTGATGCTTTGTGTGTAGGGATGGCAGAGCCAGGCAGCGTTTGTTGGAGTGGCTGAGAAGGAACGTAAACTTGTCTTATGGAGTTTAGGTAGATGGGTGCAGACCCAGTAGTCACTCTGTAAGCAAGCATTAGTGACTTCAATTTGATTCAGGAGGCCACAGGGAGCCAGTAGAGGTCACACAGTAATAGAGTGACCTGAGTCCTTTTGGGCTGATCAAAAAACAGACACGCTGCTGCTACCATTTGTAGCGGTTTCACTGCACAAGCTGGAAGACCACTAGGAGGGCATTTTAAATAGTCGAGGCGAGAGATAACCACGGCCTGTACCAGAAGCTGGGTGGCGTACTGAGTAAGGCAGGGCCTTATTTTATGTTGTATAGAGCAAAGCCGCAACATGGCCTGAAAAAGACAGCTGGTCATCAATCATGAGACCCAAGTTTCCACCACCCTGGTTGGAGTGATGGTTAAGGAGCCAATTTGTAGTTTGATGTTATGGTGGATAGATTGCTTAACTGGAATGACCAAGAGTTCTGTCTTACTGTGCTTTCAGACCAAAAGCGAAGCGAGCGTTCGTGGCGGTGAGTTTACATAGAAAGTCAATGCAAAGACACGTAGAGCCGCGATTTCCTGTCAGGCGGCGCGAAGTGATGCGAAGGCCTTCGCGTGAGTTGAAAATTTCCAACTCGAGCGAAGTTCTAATCGCCTTCTGAACACTTGCAGCTAATGTACTCACGCGAGGAAAGCGTCGCGAGGATTAAATGCGCGTTTGGTCTGAAAGCACCATTAAAAAGGTTTAGTTGAAGGTGGCAAGCCTTCATCCATGCAGATATGTCCAAGAGACAGTCCGTGATCTGCGCCGAGACGCTGGGGTCGTGTGTCTCAAATGTGAGGATTTGACGCTTTTTTTCAGTTTTAGTAGTCACCTGAATTGACAGATTTATAAGTGGAACACATTTGACCGAATTGAACAATTGTATATGTTCCACAGAAGTATAAAGCAGGATTATAATGCAAAAATAGTTGTGTGTGTGTATGTATATGTACACACATGTGTATGTATGTATATATATAAGGATGTTAGCTCTTTTTCATTTCATTTCTTCATTCAAGAACTTAAAACAAAATTTTGAGGTTGCTTTTACTGTAGGCTACAGGCATTGTGGGGATGAAGGGGTGTTTGCCATTAGCCCACAAAGCAGTAAGTATTTAAGTAGTAAATCCAGACACCTGACGGAAAAGCCTGAACAGGGGTTGAAACAGTGAAAAGAGACACTGTTGACAGTTTATTCTGAACACGTTTGGTGAGAACCAGTGAAATGGCTGGGATTGAAACATTCTAAATCCCTTAGTGGGTCCTCATCCTCTGCATGCACATCAGTTCATTTGTAGAAGATGAAAGAGGATGCACGGTATAGAAAGAGAGATTAGAGGTTTTCGCCTCTTTACTGGATTTTCTGTACAGGCGGCAAACTGTGGATAATACAGCGTTTTAGAAAAATGCAACAAAAAAATCACATTCACCTACAGGTCAGAGGAAACACGCTGATTTTCTTTTGGCCAACTCTGAGGGTCACCGTCTGACATATTCCAAAGATAATCAGCCTTTTGAAAAAGCATCTTGTGTCACATTTTCTTTATTAATGATTTCATCATTAATGTCTCGCATGCTCTGCTCTCCCTTGACCTGATGTCTGCATGATGCACCACAATTTGTGCAAAACTTTATTTTGATTTATTGAAAAGGTCAGGATGTGACTTAATCACAGGCGGATCAGTTTTATGAAATCATGAAGAACCCACTAGACTTCAGTATAAAATAAAGCATTTAAATGCAACACAACAGATCCTTCCATATCTTATCCCAGATGTCTCAGTGCTGATGAACTGCACCCAGATCAGGTCTAGACTGTACTCCTTTGTACTGTAGAGTAAGAATTAGGGATTCAACGATCACAGATTTTGTTGGTACGATTATTGTCAGAGAAATAATCACAGTTTCACGATTATTATGCATTAATTAATTTCACAACACTAGGAATGACTTAAGTTGATTTTTAATATTTAATTACATTAACAATTATATATCTAATATGTAAGTGTTATTAATATAAGAGGAACATTAAATTTTATCCCCCGGGGGAAATTGTTATAAAGGAGGGGAATAAACCAACACCTCTCATCCATACATATGTTTTAGTGAAAATGATAGAAAGAAATTGAGTGCAGTGTTAACTGAAATGCATTTCATTGGTAGCCTTTAGTCCTGAAAGTCTATAAGCTCCTGATGTATGTTAGTGTTTTACACCTTCTTAACACAGACAGGAGAAAACAACATGATGTGACATTAAATGTTCAGTGACTGAAGGTCTTGAGTGGACTACGTTCTGTCTTCCATAGAGGCCCTTTCAGAAAAGAAGTGATTTGAAAGCGCAACTGCTTTGACCGCAGCGTGCGCGCGAGCTCGCCGTGCGGTGCACGTTGCTTGACGCAGCAACAAACCACCCTGGTGCAGCGCAAGCCATTGAAAATAATGGGCATCATAGCGCAGCGGGGCTGTCGTTGCGGTGGGTCTGAAAGGTTACACCTGCTTTGTTTGTTTACGTTGCACTGAAAGCACGACACTTAAGCTGGTGCACCCCTCTTGTAACTTTATTTTTGTTTTATGCAAGTTGCCACAGTTTCGTTCTTTGCAACAGAAACACTCAGTGTAGCGGAGCCTTTATGATTAATTGACCGTGACGTTTTAAAGCGCGGTTAATAGTGCAATCCAGTAATCGCTGCATCCCTTGTAAGAATGCATAACTACCATGAAGCAAGTCTAAAGGATAAACTTACATGAGAAGAAATTATGCATATTTAATAGTTGCACATGATTGTTATAATTAATTAAATACTGAGTGATTGTTTTGTGTGAGAAAAGTTTGTAAGTCAAAAATGTAAGGTCGTTGTCCAAAATAATGGGTCAAACATCGTACATCACAGAATATTCTCACTTGGCTGTCGGCCTGCTGCAACATTTCATTTGTTTTTAACAGGTAGAGAAGAGCCTCATTAATAACAGATCACAATGAAGTATGAAATAAACGGGAAAATGCTGTATATAAACCAATATAAAACCATTTGAAATGCAACACTAACAACCGTAAAATCTTTAGAAGGTAAACATTGTTTTATATGTTTCAGATGATGAAGGACCGGACCCCCCAGAACAGTTTACTGCCATCAAGGTCTCTGACACAAGGTGAGTACGCAAAGACAAACTGCACATTGTATTTGCATCCACAGATAATCCTTCACCAACAGATTTAATACCTGCTTCTGCAGGGAGTTTTTATACTGCCTAGATGTACAAGAGTAATTCACCCTTGCATGGAAACTTCCAACCTCTTTGTGAGGTGCTCTCTATTCTAAAGCTGTTTTTTCCATTGTGGATCTCAGATTAACTCTCCTGGTATTATCACAACATTCCCATGTGAAATATTCTAGAAAGCCACAGAAATTACACATCAGCCTTGTTTATGTTGTGTCTCTTTGAAAGGGCTGTGCTGTTGATGAATGTGATTTGTTTTCGGGTTTTTTGCTGTTGCAGGATAGCCTTGAAGTCCGGATATGGCAAGTACCTGGGTATCAACTCTGAGGGTTTGGTAGTGGGGCGCTCTGATGCCATTGGCTCCAGGGAACAATGGGAAGCAGTCTTCCAGGATGTGAGTGGAATTCCTAATCATGTATCGTACTGTACATTTTACCCTGTTGATCAGCAGGTAAATAAAGGAGAGGAAGGTCTCAAACTATTATTCGATTAATTGATCTAATTGATTTATTGATTGCTGTTGGGATGTAAAGAGAATTTCAACAAATATAACAAAAAATGCTTCTGAAATAAATTGCCTACCCCAGTTTTAATGTTTTCTAAACTGAATAAACATGTTTTTTGGACTGTTGGGTGGATAAAACAACACATTTGAAAATGTTAACATGGGTTTTAGAAAATTGGGATGGGTCGTATTTTAATTTTTTTCTGACATTTAATTGACAAAGCAATCAAGAAAATAATCTGCAGATTAATCAGATAATGTAATTATATTTAACTATACTTAAAAAAAAATAAATCCTTGGATGCCCATGTGAACAACAACTCGTGTTTGAAATAAATAGACTCTGTATTTTTGCAGTTGTGTCACATCGTGTAAAAAGGAGTCATTTTTTACTACTGCCCCCTGCCTTTCACAGCTCGCCTCATGGCTGATTGGAGTTTAGCCCATGAGAGATAACATTTAGCTGTAGTCAGGAACAACTAATTCATTATGCAGGATGCATCTACCTTATCACTGTAGCGCACTGCTCGACTTGATGCTTTGTCGAAACTATAAACAACCTGCCCGGCACAACCTTGAGACTCTTTTACATCAAATATCAGGCAACCTTTCATGCCTGTCACAACAACCAATCCCACTGCAATTCTAGCTAATCTGCTGCCTCCTTCTCTGTTTTCTTTCTGTTCTGCCTCAGGGCAAAATGGCTCTCCTGGCAGCAAATAGTTGTTTCATCTCCTACAGTGACAGTGGGGACATCGTGGCCAAGAGCAAGACAGCAGGGGATGGCGAGATGCTGAAGGTGATGTGTAAATTGTGCTCTTCAACAAGGTTGCATGTTAATCCTTTTATTTTAAGCATGCAAACTCTGTGGGGTCCTGACTGTTGAGATGGAAGGGTAAAATGTTTGTGACCTCACTTCAGGGGGTTCAAGCTCTTGATATATGTTTCCTTTTTTTCCCCCCTGAATGATGAACAGATCAGGTCAAATGTGGAACGAGAGGTCAAGCATAAAGATGACATTGCAGAAGAAGACAGGGGCAATGTGAAGTCTTGCGAGGTCAATTATGTGTACGTATCCTCCACTGTGTATAACTTTAGTCTTGACTTAAAGAGGTCATATTATATTTTTTGGCTTTTTCCCTCTCCTTTATTGGGTTATATACCTTTTTTTTGTGCATGTACTAGGTTTGCAAAGTGAAAAAGCCCAAAGTCCAGCCCAAAGGGAGTTCCAATCTCCCATAGAAAACACTGCTCTGAACTGCCTGAAAACTGCTCGTTTGTAGTCCAGCCTTTTCTTCCGCTTTGCTGTGACGTCACAGCGAAACACATGTCATAATGCTCGCCTAGCAACTACTCCATCATGCCCTCAAAAACACTCTGCGCTGCAGCACACAATGACAGGACGTCCGCCTGCTTCCTCCCCTCTCCCTTCTAAACATTAGCTACCCTCCAGGCAGTCAATGGACATAAAGTTGTTACTGGTGCACAGTTAAAAATTTATGGATGAAAGATACATTTGTTACAGATTAATAACTCGCCACTCTGAAAGTCTTGCTCCAGTCCAGTGGTAACATATACAGCTGAACCAAAGCTGTGTTACCGGCTTCTCACTGACCTGCTCTACTCTGCTTCTGATTGGCTTGTAGTTCTTAACTAGGTACTGCGCATGTGCAGCTCCCAACAAAGATCTTGTAGAGGGTAAAGGCCCATTTATACTCCTGCGTAGGGTCTACGTGCATAGCTACGCCGTACGCTACACACGTAGCCATGCATTTATACATGTACGTAGGTGTGCCCGGCATTCTGCAATTACAGCCCCAAACACTAGTCAGCAGTAGTGCCATAGCGTCCATTGTGTTGACATTTGACGGCCGAGCAGGCTAACTTCCGGTTTAGCCCTCCGCTAACGGGAATGGGGGTAAAATTGTATATGTGCAGCCTCTGTAGATCTGTTTGTGCTGCTTTTAACGTGCAATGTAAGAGCCAATCAGAAGTTCTTTCACCAAGGATTTTCAAACTAGGGTAGTGGGAGGTGGCTGCTCTTATAAGTTTGTTGACAGGCATGTTAAATACAGAGTGACAAAAAAGAAAACCTTTGTATATTATATACAGTCCTGTAATAAATAGAGATGTAGACACCTATCCCTTTTATTGGCCAGGTGTATCTGCACGATTTGAAAAATAAACTCACATCTCAATTAGACGCCAGGTCTGGTTTTTAGTTCTTGTATGTATAAAATCTCTTAAAGTCCACTGGGTCACCCTGTTGAGCTCGTTCTAAGCTGCTTAGATTTTGCATACATATATAAAGGTTTAAACTTGTATAAATGTTAGGTCAATATGGACATCATTAGATCAGTTAGATTCTCCACAATTCAATCAGTCTGTTTTTTTACGGGAACCATGAGCACCAATGTATAATTAATTCTGATTTACCAGCATGACATGTAAACAAGAGACTTTCATTGTGTGTGCGCTCTCTCTCACTCTCTCTCGCGCGCTCTCTCGCTCTCTCTCGCTCTCTCGCTCTCTCTCATATTCATATATATATTATTTATTTGATTGATCTATAAAATAAATGATTCGTAATTGATGTTATTCGATAGCCTAATTTTTATTTAAGTAATATTCATACGTTTATATGTTTTAAATAAACTATTTGAAAATGCAAGAGTTTTGTGGGAAAGGACTTAAAGGCCTTTCCCAAATATATGCAGGGTGAGTTCAGTCATTAAAGCAAATAAAAGCCTCAGCTATTAATTAAAGTTTTACGGTACTATATTTATGAAACTCTGTCATATATGTATTGTAAATTAGGCTGACAAAGGAGGGTTCATGAAAAAATACATTTTCTATACAAATTGTGTTTTTCTGACTTTCGTGTAATATTTGCTTTTTTTACCAGGTAGGTGAACTCAGGCCTCAGGCTTCACAACATATTCATACAAGAAAGAAAGATCACTGTTAGGTTGGATTGCTCACAACTGGTAATCATGCAGCCTATAAGGGGTCACCGTTAGACATTGCTGCGTCTCTAGTCAGTTTTCCCACAGTATAATTTCCATACGATGAGAAAACTTGTATCTCAGCTGCTCTCCAGTCGGCATACATACACAGTATACAGTCAGCTATCACACACAGTGTTACATACATACAGATACAAACACAATTAAAGCTGCAAGCAGCATTGGGTGGGCCCTCACACGTGTAGCGCGTCGGTGCATGAGGCGGCCGCATATTCTGGAGCTCTGCCTGTGCGGCTGTGTCCCCTTTGTGGTGCTACATAGCACTTGGCGCTATGAATATAAATGAATATTGTAGTGCAGATGTGTTCGGGGTGGGACAGTTATCAAGCACCTAAAGTTTTGTTCAGATGTGAGCATGTACACTGAAGTTACAACAACTTCCTGTGTCATGGCGAAGAGTTGATCTTTGACGGCACGCCACGGACACACCCAGTGACGAAAATTCACAGATAGCACAACTTTTCATCTTCAGTGCCTTGAGAAGGCACAGCATAAATCCCTAGGAGGAGTTCGTTAAAGTACGGGGTGTGTAAATCATCCAATAATTGCAGTAAAATCCAAAATGGCCGACTTCCTGTTGGGTTTAGGGCATCGCTCCAAGAGGCTTTTTCTGGACATGATACATGTGCCACAGAAATTTCATACATGTAAGTCAGACGTGCGGCGGTGGCTGCTTTGTTAAAGGTCACTTCCTGTTGCCAGCAGGTGGCGCTATGACTGTGGGTGAATGTCAGCATGTACATGTGTTCAGGGCGGGACTCTCATCCTACATGTACACTTTGGTGCAGATGTGAGCATGTACACTGAAGTTACAACAACTTCCTGTTTCATGGTGAAGAGATGATCTTGACGCCACGGACACGCCCATTGACGAAAACTCACAGATAGCACAACTTTTCATCTTCAATGCCTTTAGAAGGCACAGCAGAAATTTGAAGTCGATTGGACGAAAAGCCTAGGAGGAGTTTGTTAAAGTACGGAGTGTGTAAATCATCCAAAAATGGCCGTAAAATTCAAAATGGCCGACTTCCTGTTGAGTTTAGGATATGGGTTCTGGAGGCTTTTTTGTGCGTCTGGATATGATACATGTCCCCAGAAAATTTTTGCGCATGTAGGTTGAACGTGGACGAGGGGCTAATTTCTTCCAGTTTTCTAGGTGGCGCTAGCGAGTCATTTTGCCACGCCCATGCGTGAAACCCATAAAATATGAAATTTTTCACCACTTCTGACGTATGCAAAGTTTGGTGAGTTTTCGAGTATGTTTAGGCCCCCAAAATTGAGCTTACTTTGCAGAAAAAAGTATTAAAAAAATAATAATCTCTTCAGTTTCAATAGGGACCTCGCACGGTTCGTGCTCGGGCCACTCTGTATATGTTGTTTACAACTAATGATAGGTTTGGAGAAAAATTCTCAACACAAGATCCACTTTGTGTTTCCGAAGCTTTCAAACACATCCTTTGGCCTTTCTCGGCAGAGGAGTTTTCATAGATATGGTTTGGTTGTTATCATATGACCTATGTATATAACTTTGGTCACATGAAAACAGGTTTTTACTTTACAAAAAATAAATCTAAAGTATAATTGGTTTATTGTGTTGCCTCAAAACAAATCCATCTAGCCAGATGTTAGATGTTGTTTTGAAATAAATTACCCACATGCAACGAAAATAATGTTTAGGTACTAGGCAAAACATAAACAGTATATAGCATTTATTGTCACATTAGAAGTGACTTTTTAAGTGGTATTTGTCTTTAAGCTGTTGTCACATTGTATCACTAAGTACTCTTTTATTTCACAACATTCGCAGTTTTAGCCTTTCAGCCTCCTGAAATGAGAGCCAAAGTACTTTATTCTGAGTGAGGGGAACAATTGTGATTTCGTTCCCATTATCTTCACATTGTTGACAAGAAAATCACATCCCTAGATGTGAGATCACACCTTTTAAGCTACCGCCTCATCCGTCCCGCGCCTTTAAAGATGCAATTGATGTTCTGCTGCGATGAGAGAGTGGGCAACGCCACATTTCAGCTTCCGAGCAAGTGTTTTGTATACGGCCCGTCTGCAGCCTATTAAGTTTTAGGCAATATATCTGAAGCTGTCTTTTGCTTGGCATGCTTTGGCTTGTCTTCCCACTCTATTATTTGTTTTAGATGAATGCCGGGGAAATGGACTCATCATGTTGACATGTTGATAATGGCTGCCCTTGAGCCTGTGTCTTGATGTAGTGTTTAGCGTCTAAAATGCCTTTCAGGATGGAGTGCAGCTTGTGAATCATAAAACACGGGCAGACCAAAGAGAAACTAAATATCAAAGAAGTTTCTGATTAGATGCCATGGCTGTTTTATAGCACCGTTGTAGTAAATATTTGAGCGTATTGTTAGGATTGCTTACATAAAAATTTAAGCTCTCTCATGCACATTTATTTATTTAAGGGAACATTTCTGGCAGAGTTTATTTAGATACGTGGATAAATTAAAGCTGAAATCTTGATTAGTAAAAAGCATATTCCATCCTTATTAACATATTCCACTGTTATCAATGGTAAATCTTCCAGCTTAACTGAATATTTAATACCGTATATGTTGATTTCTGACACCTAGTCGGCTTAGCCATTCAGCCTACTGCTATTTCGCTGCCACTATCAACATTTAGACACTCTGCTTTAGTTAATACTTGGGCATATTGTCTGGATTTTCTTTTTTTTCTGTTTTTAAGGTTAAGCTTCTTAGAGCCTCAGTGTCAGTTTACATAGAGGGATAAATTGTGAACATTTCAGTAATTTTGTGTGTATGTGTGTGTGAGAATCGGGTGGCGAGTCATTTGCCTTTGCACTTTTGTAACAGTCTTATTAATGTTGCCGTGTGAATTACAGGAAGAAGTTTCAGAGTTTTCAAGATCGGCGACTCAGGATTAATGAGGAAGACGCCACCTCCCTGAAGAGAGCCAGAACGGACGGGAAGTTTCACGAAACATTGCTTGACAGGTGTGAAAATAAGCTCACAAGATATTTATTCTCAAACACCAAATCTACATTTTACTCTCCCTTATTCACTTGAATTTATGCTAAGTTTAAAATACATCAAAGACTATCAGTATTCTCAGACACAGTGAAATACAAGGCTGCAACAGAGTTTAATTTCAAAACAAATTTTGAAACCTCCTTCCACAACATGTGTAATGTTTTAATTGACTTCCAGTTCAGTGAAAAAGTTCTTAATTGTGTGTTCATAAACAGTATAGAAATATGCTCATTATACCTTTTAGATTCTTTAGAAGAATTGCTTTTGAAAAAGCCTCCAATGTTTTAAAAATGAAAATGCAGTTAAAATATTAATTAAGTTAAATGCTACAACTGAAAGGTTAGGTAAGGTAAAATTATGTGGAGTATTGCTGAATTGAAAAATTATGAAGCAGACATGCTAAATAAATTTCAAATAAATTTTTCTGCTATTGAAATTGTTTACAGTTAGATACCTTTTCTGAATTGATATATTAGAGAGGTAGATATGTATTATATATGTATATAAGGCAAAAATTATATATAAAAGCACACTGCAATGGGACCAGCCTCCGATTATCTTTTATGCATTTACTTTGCAGCATTAGATGTGTTATTTGAACTAGTCCAAGCTCATAGGCAGGTAGTTCAGCCCCATTTTGTCATTATAACAGATTGAAAAATCTATTCACATGATTGTAGCAGTAGTAACAAGTAGAATATGTGAGATTTAATGCATGCTATCATATCTCACAAGGCAACAGCATCAATTGGTATCAAAAATAAAATTATTATTAAGTTATTTATACCAATACAGTAAAATATATTTATTTTAAAAATAAAAACACATTTTGTTTTAAAATAATTACATTTTAGACATTGAATAATGAAATAACAGATATTAGATTGGTTGCAGAGACATATGTATCACTATAACACGTCATCAATTTGTTTTCATTACAGGAGAAGCAAAATGAAAGCAGACAGGTACTGCAAGTGAAGACTCAACTTTGTGGATTACATGTACCATGTCTTGTAAATGTCTTGATTTATTGATTTGGCCATTTGATCGGACATTTATTGCACTGTTTCTTGTTGGTTTTGATTTTAAACACATTTTTTAATAAAATGACATGGTCAAATCAGTTTTATTGGTCTTTGTGCATTTTTGCAGGCAGTTAGATTCATCTTAATGGGTGACATTTATAGATTTTTTGTGACCTATTGACCTTTTCTGTGTAAATAACTAACCATCATTTATTTGCTGTGGAGCAACTGTTTGTTAAACCTTTGGATAATAGCATGTCTCGTGTTTTTGGAATGACTCCACCACATTTTGTAGTTGGCTGCAGTGGTTGAGTGGTCAGTAAAATGTTATATAAACTAGAAGGGAAAACAACTACCAAAACTGATATTTAACTAACCTTTGATGAAGGGTCAGAACGATGATTTATTTATACTGCGACTCTAATCAGTATGACTGTATTTGGTGTGATGTTCACCATGAGTTAGTCTAATGATGATAAATGTCACCTGGAAAAAAAGAAATACATTAATTTACACAAATCAAAACTGAGCTTAACTCTATCACTCATTGTTCAATTCATGGTGAACAATATGTGGACACCTGAACATTACACCCATTATGTGATTTTTGAACATCTCTCTAAAACTACTGGCATTAATATGCTGCTTTAACAACCTCCACTCTTGTTGGGAGATGTGATAGAATTTTAATATTTTAATGTTTCATTGTGTTTGATACCTTTTCTACTGTTGCAGCTAGGTGAAGGCAGTTCCCAAGAGAAAGTAGCTCAATAGAGAGTTTCTTATCTGACTCTCCTTGATAGGCCTACATCTCAGGACAGTTGGTTCCTACTCCCTTCCTCCCTATTTCCTTTTCCCTAAGTGGTTGTCAGGCCGCCATTGTAAATAAGAACTTGTTCTTAATGACTTGCCTGTAAAAATAAAGAAACAAAAAACAGCTGCATAGTAGTATAAAGTCACCTGTTATCTTCACTGGCTCTTTGTCTTACACTCTGCAGACCGGTTGCACTCTGTTTGTCTGACCCTTTGCAAAGAATAAAACCCTTAAAGGCGACTGGATTGAATTCTTAATTTCAGAAGACTCACTAAACTAGGACAAATTTCCATTGCAGAGGCTTTCCACACTTCTTGTGCAGCCTTGCTGCAGGGGTTTCTTCCCGTTCAGCCCAAGGGCATTAAGAGGTCGGTCAGATGATAAGGCCCAGCTCACAGCTGACAGTTCAGTTCATCCCAAAGGTGTTGATGGAGTTGAGGTCAGGGCTCTGTGCAGACCAGTCAAATTCTTCCACATTTTTTTTTTTTTTTAAATCAACTTCTCAGTGCATGGGGGCGTTGTCATGCTGAAGCGAGAACTGGGCCTTCCTCAAACTGTTGCCTCAATGTTGGAATACACACTATTGTCTGAAATATTATTGTATGTACACAGTGGCAGGAACATAGGTGTCATTTACACTGGGGACTCTGGGGACATGTCCCCACCACATCTTGAAATGGTTGATTTTGTCTCCATCACTTTTTGAAAGCATTTGTTAAAAATGTATTGAAAAATGGCTTGCACCAAGAAATGTTAACTAATAAATAAGAAAACATGCAAAGTAATTTAAAAATAGAATTTATATTTTCTATTAACAAATTGTCAACTGCCTGCTGAGTTTCTCTTTTTATAAATAAAGACATTTCCAACCTAAATTGGAGCAGAGAATGCAGGAAATAAGGGTTTAATGCTCAAAATCTTCTGGGGGAGGACACACAGACACCCCATTCATATATTAAAGCATTTCGTATTTCTTCATAATAGTGTTAAAAATCTTCTCATCTTGTTTTTGAGCACTGCCAGGTCTTGTAATATAAGTTGATCATCGTGCCCCTAATCTTAGCCCTTATGTCCCCACCACTTTTCAACACAAAGTGACGCCCTTGGGCAGGAACAATCCCTGTGCAATAACCCTGTGACCTGTAAACCATTTACAATTTATTTTTAATTCTTGAAATTCAGTTCTTTTTTTAAACATAAATATTATCACTTAAAACACAACTATGCATTGTGTTCACATTATATATACTGTATATTTCATTTCCCTGCGATGGACTGGCGACTTGTCCAGGGTGTCCCCCGCCTTTCGCCCGATTTCGCGACCCTGTACGCAGGATAAGCGGTTGACGATGGATGGATGTATATTTCATTTCCACCTATCTCATGTACATAAATTGCGTTGTCTTGCTGTCTACAGATGTTTCTGTTTAGGTTTATGTGTATGTGTGTATCTGTACATGGTAGTTTGTTGATGCTTGTTTTGTGTATATATATTTAGAGCAATGTTAAGACTGGAGTCAGATTCCTCATGTGTAAACATACCTGGCTATTAAAAGTCATTCTGCTATAGCATTAAGGTTTCCCTTGAATTAATGGTCTGACTCCAAACTGCAAAAAAGAACAGCTACACCACCAAAGTCTGTAGTGTTAAACATGTCATATTTATACCAAAGGTGCCAGACGTCCCCTACTTCCAGCTTCTCATGTATGAGGGTTAATTGCTTTTCTTTGTTTTGTGTTAAACTGAATATCTTTAGGTTTTGAAATGTTGATTGAACAGTATGAAAAAAGTCACATTTGGGCTCTGCGATGTTTTATCAGTCATTTTGCTGCTTTCTGACATTTTATGGACATGATTAATAGTTTGATAGATAAAATAATCACCTGATTAATCACTAAGGAAAATGGTCATGCGTTGCTGCTGGAATGTGTTCTTGTAATAGTGATGGAAGAGGTACTCACAAGCTTTGCAAATTAAGCAATACAACAACGTAAAAATACAATTAAAGGCCACTCCAAATCCTACTGAAATTATCAAAAATAAAAGTGTACGAATAGTTAATACTATAAATAAATGTTGGTGGTTTAGTCCAGGGAAATAGTGGATAAATTAAACAATTTTAGCTTAAAAGTGTTACTGTTACAAAATTGAACCCGCCCAGATATATAGAAGGGATAATACTCTTGCTGGAACTAAACAACTCAGACACCTAAAACATAAGGATCCATAAGGAGGGGTGTCTACACACTGTTTGTCATATACTGTATGATGTGTAATTGAACAGATTACTTAACCAAATGTAAAGTTACTCGGCGAAGCAAATCGACGGGGAACAACTATATGTAGACTCTCTTTTAATAGACACGCAGGTGTCACGGGAGGAAATAACCACGTGACATATTGTTTATTGTCACTTCCGCATGGAAACAACCACTGGCCTCTCCGTTTGGAGGGGTGTTGGGGATCACCTCGTTACTCATTTCTTCCGAGGCTCTCGCTTTTATGGCAAACAAAAGAACAGTAATTGATCATCTTGGATTGTCTTCAAAAACACATGTGAATTATTTGTCGTTTATTTGTACAAAGGGTGTTTTACGTCCCTTTAATATCTTCCAGTCCCCCCTCTCTTGCATAAATGTGAGGTCACTGTCACAGGACAAGCAGCAGCAGCTTCCGCAGTAAACTTCATTAATGAACCTGACGCAGGACGAGCATCGGTTTGGGTGAAATCTTTCAAAATGGGTCACTTTGTGCTACTCGCTTTAGCGGGTTTATTTGCCGTCGCATCGACACAGTTTATACCCCCGGTAAGCGACATTTTCCGCGTTGTCACTGTGCTGGTTAACACATTGTTATGACAAAGCCTGGGTGTGTTGTGTAACTACCTACAGGACAGTCAATGGTAACTGCATTGAGCTGTATTTATGTTTTACTTGGAATTTACAAAGAAACCTTCAACCCTGTTTATTACTGATTTTATGTGACTGTATTTACAGTATACAGAGGACTGTCGGGCAGAAATGTATCCACCAAATGGCCCCACGTAAGTAACATTAGTCTGAAACATTTGTTGAACGAACAGTTACAAAAAGTCCCCGTGTAAGTTAGTCAGTTAGCTAACATGTGTAAGTCACAGATGTGTTTTGCAAACCTGTGTTTCATAACTGAACTCTGCTGCCTTTACTTGCTCCACGTAACCTTAACATCCAAATTCACAAAGTTACATGCTGCGTTTGGTTGGGAAATAAAAATTGCACACTGAAGATGGAGCTTTTTTAGTTTTCCTTCTTTTGTTGGTTGCTGTTTTTTAGAAATCAAATGTCACTGTAATAAATGAAAATGTATATTATAGATATTATTTGTTAACTGATGTTGAATAATTATAGAGCACTCCACCCATTTTACACATCATGTGGAGGGCTACTGGCCTGTGTTTTTTGTTTTTTTTTGTTGTTGTTTTTTTCTCTGTGATGCTGATTTCCAGGAACCTGAAACTGTTCACCTGCTCCACCTCAGCACCACAGGAGACATTGGTACAGGAGTGTGTCTTTATCTCCTCCTTCCTAAAATCAACGATCAGCTCCTTAGTTTTGCTGACGTTGAGCAGTAGGTTGTTCACTGAGCACCACTCTACAAGATTATGAATTTCCTCCCAATATGAAGTCTCATCGTTGTTTGAAAGATGATGGTGGTGTCATTTCACAACAGAGTTCTCTCCATGTCGGGGGATGCAGTCGTGGGTGTACAGCATGAACAGGAGGGGGCTGAGCCATAATGGGGAATAAAAATGTTTCTACCTCTGCAGCAGTGATTTTAACCATTCTTGAATCTGTCTCTAACAAGTCCCCCACATTTATGGAAGTACATTACTAAATTGCTGGAGTAACCCTTAAAGCTGGGGTAGGCAAATAGCAGTCAATAAATCAAATGCTCTGAAACAAAAAAATTCTCATTCTCTTCACAAGAGAATATGTATTGGGGGAGTGGCTTTGGAGGGTATTGAGGGGGTGGATTTTGTTTTTTGGTTGCATGCTTTCAATATGTAGCTGTCTATCATTAGTTTCTCCAACATTGCCTAGCCCAGCTTTAAATGAGTTGGGTTAGATTTGTGCATTCCCTTTAGAATAAACTGTGTGGTTTTTGTTTTCCTTCTCTAATCTGAAATTGGCAGTGATTTCTTTTCGTCAGGCATCAGATGAGTAGTGCGCTACGTGAGAGATATTTTGTTAATGAAAGCGTTCTCTGGGAGCTTTTTTTGCAATGTGTGGAAAGCCTTTCTTTTCTTCTTTTAAAGTTATGCTTTTATTTCATAGGAAGATTCACTTTTACTGCAGTTTTTCTCTTTCCCATTGCATGCAACTCAACAGCACTTGAAGGCAGCATACCTGTGAAAGCACATTGCTCTAATGATGCCAATCATTTTTAAGATAAAAAGCCAGGGCTGCAACATTTTTGTATTTATTTCTTGGTGCAATATAACATTACAAGAAGACATATGACGGGTTAAAACATTGAAACATTAAGACAAGTACAGTACAACAGTTTATATTGAACTTGGAGGCTGAGTTTGGATAGTGTTTCTGACATGTAAGATTAGGTTAGGTGTGTTTTTAACAAGGATGGCTAATGACAAAGATCCACCCCAGAGGTAAAATCATTAATGGATCATTGATCATTAATTGATTTTTGATTTATTGATTAATTGTTAAGTCTATGAATTGTCAATAAATAGTATAGCATGTACAAAGGTAACGCCTTCAAATTGTTTGTTTTGTTTGACAATTAGTCTAAAAAAAGATTTACTGTGATTATAAAACTGAGAAAAGCATGAAATTCGCATAATCTGAGAAGCTGCAGCCAGAAATTTTTTTGATTGATCAATGACTCAAACTATGAAAATTATTGGCAATTTAATTCAATTCAATTCAAGAAATGTTTCATCTGTTTGTTTCCACACTAGATTAAACTCTGGTTTACTGGTCAGACATTACATTTCAATTCAAAACAGATGAATAAAAAAAATCCCATCTGTGATGTTGTGAATAGGATGTGATCATTTGCATCATTATGCTTCAGTAGTTTTACAGCATTTCCTTTCTCATCAGGTTCAGAGGATCTGTCAGCTGGTACACAGTGGACCTCGACTTGCCGCCCAGCGAGAGATGGACAGCTGTGATTACTGACAAAAAAACAGATGTAAGAACACTGTCTTTTAAAGTTTTAAACTAGTTTGCAGAAATATCATTGATACTCATAATCTCTCTGTTTACAGCTGGTCAACATGATTGAGGCCATCAGAGACTTGGCTTATGCTTTTGTGCCCAGTGGAAGGCTGATAGAGCTGGTCGACATTGCGCTTGTAAGCGTCATTTCTCTCTGCGACCTATGTTTTTCCTCACAGTTTTTTTTTCTTTCTTTTTTTTATTGTCACGAAAGGCTGTATGACTGCTGTATGTTTCATAATGTTCCGCAGCCTTTGATGGTGGACACACTCCCACACCCTTTCAATGATGAAATCAAAGGAATTGCAGCTGTTTCAGGGATTCCTCTTGGTAAGAAAACACACATGCTTCTCCGCTCCCTATTTAGTAACCATAAAAAATGTCCCATTGACCTCTGCTGTTTTGTTTATTTTATTATTTTTTTTTATAATCTAGGTGAAGTCGTCTTGTTCAACATCTTCTATGAGGTTTTTACTGTGTGCACATCAGTTGTTGCAGAAGACGATAATGGTGGGTCATTAGTCCAGAATAAGATTTTTTATTAAAATTAACTTAAAATAATGCTTTATCAGTTCTGAAACTCTTTTGACTTTGCCCTCTTACAGGTAACCTCATTCATGGTAGAAATCTGGATTTTGGACTATTTATGGGGTAGGAATCAACCCAATATCGGAAATGTTTAAGCTTGATAGTCTTGACTTAGATCGCGTAAAACAGCATCTCATGAGACGGACTTGTCTCTCCTAATAGCTGGGATGTGAAAAACAAGTCATGGATCATTAGTGACAAGCTGAAACCTCTTGTGGTTAACCTCGACTTCAAGAGAAAAAACCAGACTCTCTTTAAGTCTACCAACTTTGCTGGATATGTTGGCATGCTGACCGGCATTAAACCTGTGAGTCATTTAGTATTATAACTGAAGATTCAATCATTTAATCAGTGGCGGCTGTTGATTTGTCTATTCTTCTTTCTCCCCTAGAAAATATTCACTCTGACTATGAATGAACGCTTCAGTCTCGATGGAGGATACATTGGTGAGGGATTAAAAGCCTGTAGAAATAATACTGTGCAAAAAAGGTCAGAGATAAGATCCCTGTCTTGTGACTACTTGTCGTCATCTAAATCTGTCCACATGCAGGAATCCTGGAGTGGATCTTGGGGAAGAGAGATGGGATGTGGATGAGCTTTCTCACGCGCTCTGTGCTAGAAAATGCAACCAGGTATTCACGGCTTTGATATTTAAAGGTACATTGTTGAGTTTTTGGCCACTAGTGTTGCTGTAAAGTAATGTTTCTCAGAGAGAGAATGAAGCATGAAGACAGTTTTACTGGTTGAACTCACATTCCAGATTTGTGGTGCTCAAAAACTGAACGCTGCCTCTCTGTGTTAAGCGACGATATCTCCGTCCCACCAACGACTGTTATCCCTTTCTCTCTAGCTACGAGGAAGCCAAAACTCGCCTGGCTCAGACCAAGCTGCTGGCTCCAGCCTACTTCATTCTCGGAGGGAACAGTACAGGCCAGGGCTGCATCATCACCAGATCCAGACTGCTCAGTATTGACATCTTGGAGTAAGTACTGGAGCCTATTCTTCACATTTAGATTAATAAATATAAATTAAATTAATATAAACAATACAGTAGGCTTGCATTCCTGGGTAGACATCTCTCGTTGAGTTTTTAACTTGAGTTGTGTCTCTGCCACAAGTCACAGTGACGCAGCTTTTCTTGTATTGGTCTTGTGAAACACCACTTGCTCAGCTAGGAACTGAGAGTTTGTTTCACATCACCTGATTTAACTCTATTGCACAATCACTTGCTTAGTGTAGCTGCATGTCACACGCTGAGGTTTTTATTCATGTGTATTTGAGGATTGACGTGAAGCTGGGCCGGTGGTATGTCCTGGAGACAAACTACGATCACTGGAAGGAGCCTTTGTTCCTGGATGATCGCAGAACCCCTGCCATGAAGTGCATGAACCAGACCACACAGACAGTGAGTACTGATGGAAAACCCACTTCCTGTACAGGACTGGAACAATTTCTGTCTCCGTAGAGGATGTGAAAGTTTTCAGATGTAATTAAAGCTCGGCCACTCCAGTCATGTGATTTTTAGGTACATAACATTCCTGTCTTCAAAGTGGTAAGACACCTTTTGATCTGTCACTTTCTTTTAGAACATCACCCTGAATACCATGTATGATGTGCTCTCAACTAAACCAGTGCTGAACAAGGTGTGTCTTTGACCGTTTGTATCCATTAGTTAAAATCAATTTAATTAATTAGTTCAGTGTAAATAACTCTTTCCCACTGTGTTTTTACAGTTGACTACATACACAACACTGATGCAAGTGTCTGAGGGAAAACTGGAGTCGTATATCCGCGACTGCCCAAGCCCCTGCATGCCCTGGTAACGGTCCAACCACTGAGCCCTGATCAGTCTGTAAATGCATATCTGTATAGAGAAGCTTTGAAGGAGACCTGCTCAGCTGATCGTGGAACAAAACTTGAAGTTGTTCCTTTTTGTTTGCACAGCTACCAATCACCTGAACCAAAGGATGTCTCAGGAATACTTAAAGCTTTCATGAAAATACTAATTAATTATTTTTTTTTCTGTTATGAGGGAAATTGGTACAGAAGAGAATCAAACTTGTAAATGTTTTCCCGGTTATTTTTTAACTTTAATTATATATTATTTGCAGCATGGGTCCAGTGGATCTCAACATGGGTCTAGAAACCCCACAGATGAATGCTTGTGTGTAATTCAATCTATTTAATGCTTAATGTCTCAAATCCAACCTACGCTCACCATTTTGTGCCTCCACGCTGTTGGCCCTGTCTAGTGTTCTGTACTGTCTCAACAAATGACTGACCATTTCACACAAGGCAATTGACAAATGTATCTCAAAGCTGACTACTTCCTTTTTATTTTGATGATTTAGATGAATAATAAAATTCCCAAATATGTATATAATTTCTGATGTGATTTTTACCATGTGAGCTGGTTAAATTTTAAATTAAGTTTTAGATTTGTCATTTGAGGCAGCAACTAACTATTTTCATTTAATTCCTTATTAAATTGATAAATCATATGGGACAAAGAAAATCCTCACATTTTAGATGCTGGAAGCAGAGAATATTTGGAATTTTTGCTTGAAAAATTACTCTATTCTTTTATTGAAATTTATTAAATAAGCTGTATTCTCAAGTATTGTGCAGTAATGTAAACTACAGTAAGAGACAGTAACATTCAGTTACCAGTAGGATGACTCATCTGAAGAAAAGGCACAACACTGCAGCATTATTGACATGAAAACAGACACATTTGTCAACACACAGCTACGTTTTGAAAGTTCCAGCATTTTATTATTTAAAACATTACTGAAGTCCACATTTTAATTACATGAAATTCAATGAAGATTAACCATTAACAGAACAAAACAGTATATAAAGATGCATCTGAAGGGATAAAAGTTAAGTCTGAGCTTTGATATAAAGAAAAAAGTGAAACAATTAGCTGAAGTCATCCAGGCTATAGCTGAACTTCTATCCTACTGTAATCTCTTTATAATTAGGAATCAAGTGCAGAAAAGATGAGCTTTACAGCATTAAGGCCAGGCCAAGACAAATAAAACATTTAAAAAAAAACACAACTCGTGTTAAACTGATCCCAGAACCGAGAAAGAGACTAAGGCGGATCTGAAGGGGAGTCTCTGTACTATTAAGATTCAAACAGAGGCTTAACTCTGTTATCAGCAGCATAAAGACAAGCCCTCCACAGATTACCAATAAATCACAATGAATGTAATAGCAATAAAATGAATGTGTTGATTATGTGTAGATGTTTAGTTGCATCTGTTATGTGTCAGAGTCGCAGCTAACGTGTGACCAATTATGAGCCTTTGCTCCTTTAACCTAGCAGATAAAGAATCAACAACCGTACATCCAGAGCAGATTGAGGGTGTAAGCATAGTGTTGCTAAAAAACAGTAGATTTTGAGACATCTGTAAAAATCTTTAGACACTCTGGGCACCGCCGGTGTCTGAAAAAGACAAAGAAAAAGACAGACTTTACTCTAAAATGACTGGACTATTAGTTTATGTACATACAAAAACTTATTCCTGCATGGATGTATGCATGGTAACACAATATAGGGCCTTGGCTTTTGTAGAGTATTTGGCAATCACAAATAAAACTGTAATACTAACTACAAAGATTGTAATCCATACCGGGTTCCTTCAGTGCATGCGCATTTCCCACCAGCCCAGACAGCGATTCCGTGTTTCCATTGAGGATCTCTGCAGACAGGTTGTTATTCTGCTGCTCCTCTACTATTCTCTTCTGTAGTTCCTCCTAATGGTACAGCACACAGCAAGTACATCATTAGATAAAGCCATTTTTTAACAGGGATTTTACACCCCGACTTCCTTTTAATATATACTAAAAATAAACAGAGGGTTTTTTAATTGCTGTTACACACCTCACACATGACTGTAAGCTGCAGTGGTAAGTCATCCACCTTAACAAAGTCGTCCTCATCAGATTTCTGACTGGTGTTACCTGAGCCCATCTCCTGCATCAATAATATTAACAAAATCAGTACACAACAGCAACAATAAGGAGTCCAGTGTGTTACTAAGCAATGGTGTAGACACTATTTTGACACAATCTGATAATTGGATAAATACAAGTATCCTGAGCATATTTTAAATGAAACTAAGCATCTTCAGCCTTGGACTTACATCTACATTGATCATGACGGGTGAGTCTGTGTCGGGGCTGCTAGTAGTGGTTGTTTCCTTTTGGAAATCCTGATCATGGAAGACTGCAGAGCTTCCTTCCGAAGTAGCAGCTGCCCCAGCTTTACTCTCCTCCTCAGGACTCTGATACGCCGCCGTGTCACGGTCCTCCACTGTGGAATCTGTAGTCCCCACTGACTGGTTGATTTCTGCAAAACAAAAGACAAAAAGCTGATGTGATAAGAGATGGACTAACAAAAGGGTCTAAAAATACAAGATTTCTATGAGACAAAAGCCAGTTCCAGCTCAAAGGAAATTTCCACTGAAAATATCAAGAAGGCCTCACCAGCATCCTCTTTCTCTGAACTCCCCTGCTCAGTTTTGGTCTCCTGGGTTTCGCTGGGTCTTGTCCCCTGAAGCATGACACAATTACACAGGTCAGGCTCAGAAAAATGTGAAAATTACGGTTGTTTATGAAATATTATCTCTTTGACTAACTGTAACCCTGACCTCCTGCTCCACCTGTCCATCGGCGGAAGCCTGTAATGATGTTTGCACATCAACAGGTCCAGCTTCAAACTCCTCCATTTCCTCCTCCTCATTCTCGTCTTCTCCACTGCCGTAGTTTGTCAGGGCCTGAGTCTCTGCTTTGGAAAGACCTGAAAGAAAGCCAGTGAGAAATACGTGTGTGTGTTACACTAATGCATGCATGTATGCGTATTTACATAAAATTGCTTTTAGGCAGAGAAACATTTACCATACATGAACTGGTACACATTAACATGATGAGGAATCTTTGCTTATTTGTAGCTAAACTATTTTACTACACTACTGAATTTACATCCTGATATAACTTTAAAAAAGCATTATTGGCAACTTCTCATTGACAGTGATGGCACAAATAATTAAACAATGTTATCCTGGTATTTACAGGATAAAAATGTGAAGGGTGGACTTTTTTTCTTCACTGAGTAAAACTAAAGTGCCCTTTTTAACATGTTCACTTACTGATTGACAGAGGCATTCCTTGTCTATCCCCTTCATCCTCATCTTCCTCTTCAACCTCTGAAGCACTGCTCCTGCTGTTCTTCCTCTCTGTCTGCAGGTAAAGGTCCCGGAGAGTAGAATCACCTTCCTGCTCAGCTTCATCTTGGTCCTGGAAGAAAAAGAGAGATATTATTGTAACCCACATTCCTGGTTTACTAATTAATATTGACAATTTCATTATCAGTATTAAAATGACTGACCTTGTCTTCATCTGTGTAGGCTGGAGAAACTGATTTATTACCACCAGCTATTGTATTTTCCTAATTAGAGGAATAAATTAAAGAGTTAAAGAAGTCTCATTCAAACACATTTCTGTGGCACAGTATCTTCCTCATACATACTGTTATTATATTACCAAAGATACAAAGTGGAAACAGAAAAAACAACTAACCTTGAGACTGTGCTTTGCTTTACTGGGTTGCTCAGCCCTCTTCTTATTTTTGTGTTTGGCGATGCTGCTGCTGTTGTCCAAATCCTGCATGAGCCTAAAGAAGGCGAGTTCATTGAAGAGGATCTCCGAGATCTCCACCAAAAGGTCCTCCCCACAGTCCTTCAGAGTACGGCCCACAAATTTACTAAGAGAGTCCTGGAGCAAGAGAGAGTGAATGTCAGAAAAGTGTGTTCTTTATTTGATGTGCTTAAACTTGTGTCACCTCCACTTGATGAACCTGGTACTGGTCACACCTGCAGTATGCCTCCCAGCTGTCTGTGGAAAAAGCGAACAAACTCCTTGCTTTCATCGTTGTGTTGGGTGAGAGTAAGAACCATGCGCCGCACACATGTCAGCAGCTGGAGGGAACACACCTCATCCATGTTCTCCTAATAAAAAAAAACATTAACATTACAGAATGATTTCACTTAATAACTGTTCATATTCACAGTGGTGCACCCAGAACTGACAACAAACATTTAGCAATTAATTACTAACAAGCAAATTTAATAGCTCGTATCAACTATAGGAAATTCATATTTCTTCACCCCAGTACACTCTCTGCAGCACAAAGCTAACCACCCTGCAGCTCCGTGTTGGTTATCCTACCTTAAGGAAAGGAATGACCTCTGTCATGATAGCTTTGATCTGACGATCCAACTGCTGGGTGTCAATCTGAGGGCAGCGCATATCACCAGCTGCACCTCCTGCTCACAGAGAAATAACATCATTTTATTCAAACATCCTGCTTAATTAAACAGCTACGTGAACAGCAGTGATAGTGTTGCTACAGGTCTTTGCACATAGTGTACTCAGGCAGGCTTATATGATTGGGTACCTTCCGCTGGGTCAGCAGGGTTAGCAGAAGGATGTTCAGCATTTGAGACTTCAGAGCCACCTGCACCTGCAGTGCTGGTGCTGCAGGGGTTAAACTCAGCTTTAAGCTTCATGCGCTCATATTCCCTAATCCTGGCCAGAGCTTTGTCTAAATGAATCACCGTGTTTCCTATCAGAGCAGCAAAGAAAGGAGAGCGGGGTAGTGAAAAGGAGACACAAATGGTATCCAAAAAGTTCAAAATCAATGAAGTAAGAGAGAGAAGACTGTAATGGATATTAATGCATCTGTAACCAGCTTTACACTACAGGATCAAACAAAGTATACCAGCCTTACACCTTATGTATGTCACTGAAGTTCCCAAAATCTGACAGCCCATTTTCTATTGCCAAAGCATTGATCCTGAGGTGTAACCTGGTTAGTTTACCAAGACATGGCCTGAGTAGTCTGGCTGGAAAAAGTGGGAAGGGGTACCCCAGTTTGATATAGTTAAAGGCAATAAGCAAAGCGTTTCAGCTGAACACCAGGATGTGGGAAAGGTTTCAGATAGGTATACACTTTCACAAGCTTCAGCACCTTGCTTTCCAAACTCAGAATGTTTTTACATGCATAACTATACCCAGGTCATCGTTAGCAAATGGTTCCAAGTTGGAGGAGGTTGACATCGTGCTGTCGTTGTCCACAGATTCTGCATCATCCCTCTTCTTCATTGGGTCCTGTGTGAGCCTCAAATTTTTCTCCACCACCTCCTGAAAAAGGTGAAGATTCTGTTATGTGAGGCACCCATGGCAAATATATGACATGTTCTTAAACAAAAAGGTTTTATAACAAATGTTTAGATTAAAGAAGAAAGGATAACTCATCACAGATCCACCTAACATCCCAGCAAAATTTCCAGCATATTCTATCGACAGACTTCTCTTGCCATTCTACTAATTTGGGAAATTACACATTTCATCCATCATTCTTGAATAAAGGCGTTATTTAGACAGACAAAAGGCCTGGCTCCCAATTAGCATTACTCTGGGGATCATGGCCCAGAACAAAGAACACGTGTCTGATCTGGCAAAAGAGTCGTGGAGAGATGAGGGTCATTCTTTACAGACAGGCTTCTGAAGTCTTGCTGTCAAGTTAAATGCAAAGACAATGAAGATGGGGGAGGGAAAATTAAAATCAGGGAATAAAGAAAGACATGAAGGATAAAAAGAGACAAGGCAGTGAAGGATGAAAGGAGACAAGGCTGAGAGAGAAACTAATGAAAGATGTATTGAAATGTAGAAGAGGAAGCAAGTAAAGGTGATTAAAAAAAGACTAGGTGCAGGATGACAATAAGGACTGAGGGAAAGACTGCAGGATTGGTAGCGGCATGTGAGAATACCACACTGGAAAGCAATAATTTGTCTCTTACTGTATCACTGGTAGCCAGACTCTCACTGGGTGTGAGCTCAGACTGAGAGCCTGCAGCCCACACCACAGGACCAAGACGGGGCAACTGTTCCTCAGCTGCACTCTTCTCTGCCAGGTGCCTGGTCACTATATCCTGGAAAAAACACGGGGAGAGATTATTTGTAATGCTGCAAAGTTCTTAAGGGGACACTGCATTTAAATCAAAGGCCAGGCTCAGATTACAGGAGTTTTAAAATGCTGACTGATTTTAAAAATCAGACAAACACATAGAGCTGGGCAATATGGCCAAAAATGTTAAAACAATAAAATATTTCATATCATTTGATATAGATAATTATCATGATAAATGTGAAATCCAAAAGTGGATCATTTCACAAATATAAGGTTGGACTTTAAAAACAATTATGAAAACATCTTTTGTCAACAAATATGCATGAGTAAAAATAAGTAAAATCTTTTTTTCAGTCCCTTTTCCTCAACAAAATAAATATATTAATAGAAAAGTTAAGTGCTTTGCGATATATTGCGGTAATTATCATTGTTTTATTGCTCAGCCCTACAAACACACTTATTACCCCTCAGCAGTTCAAGACTACATTTCCACCACTCTACAGTTGTCCTTAAAACCCATAGTGTCCAGCAGCCTTAATCGCATTGCCATTTCAAAAGTTCCTTTTCTTCCTAATTGTCATTCGTTGTCTCCTGCAGGTCTGGTCGGCCCAGAAAGCAGAGATATTTTGTCCAGACTCTCTCAAATATGAATTAATTATGTCTGGAAATAGTCTGAGAGACCAAAATCTGTCACCAGTCACAAGATAATATCTGCCTCTAAGAAAACAACCCATATGACCTAGAACCCAATACTCAATAAAGGAAATATCCATACTAGATTAAAACAGCAGCTGAACATTCAAACAGAACATCAGTAAGGAGTTACATGCGTCTGCACTGACCTGTAGGGAATACAGTGCCCTCTGCCGTAAGTAGTCTGTGTTGAGCAGCTGCAGCTCATGGAAGAGCTCGATGAGGAAGTGGGGACGGGACTCATTCTGGGATATCAAAGTAGCCACCTCAGAGTAGATGGTCTCTCTCAGTGCTTCAAACAGTGAGAAGTCACTGCTCGCATCTACAGGTTCAAGATTTGACAACATAAGATTTGGGTGGACACATTGTGTGTGGCATAATCTCATCCATGAGTAAAAAACAATTCTTCCCTTGGGTTAAGCCAAAAATAGAACATGCATAGGATGTTTAGGTGACA
Organism: Micropterus salmoides; assembly: GCF_014851395.1. Taxonomy (NCBI): domain Eukaryota; kingdom Metazoa; phylum Chordata; class Actinopteri; order Centrarchiformes; family Centrarchidae; genus Micropterus; species Micropterus salmoides. The sequence continues at coordinate 6,292,647 of NW_024040263.1, forward strand.
TAAGAACCAAATGATGCTTGAGTTTGGCATCGTGAGTTTACCTGGTGCTTCTGTGCATGCAATTCTGTTAGAGAGGAAGGGTGTTCTCCAAGCATAGGCTGTGAGTAAGATAAATTAAAGTGACAACAAAGTAAATTAACCCAAAATTAAAATGAAACATGTGGTCATGACAGATGCACAGAAATCAAATTAAAATAATAGATGTTATAATAAAAAAAAAACTAACTAAAATAAGCCTGATACAGATATTAAATGTATACAAAGAAAAACAAAATTAACACAGACACAAGAGGCATGAGGTGGATGCATAACTTTCACTAAAAGTAGCCTGACTCATACCAGAGGATAGGTCATTTTGTTTGTTCCCAAGCTTAGTTTTGCTGTCAAGTTTCTCTTGAGTCAGCTTGTCCAACAGACTCTTATTCTGGTCCTTCTGACGAGACAGGGCTGCCCTCTCCTGGGCAAAGTCTGCAGTACTGCTAACACTGTCACTCTCGTGGCCTGTAGAACACATAAGCAAAAATTAAAAGACAAACAGTGGTGAAATTGTCCTCATTAAGTCTTTGCTAATTTGGTTCCAGCAAATCATTTTTTGATACCTTCACTGTTCTTGTTGTGCCCTTTGCTCCTCCTACGGCGACTCTTAGAATTAGGTGTCTTGGTTCGTGAGGCCAGGTTGGCTTGTGCAGAGGCCTTGCGCCCGGCCTTAAAAGTCTTTGTGATGGTGGTGGGATCAACGTGATCAGGCATGCTGCTGAAGCTTTCCTGTGATTCCCTGTCAAATTCTTGAGGTCGGGGGCGGTGGTTGGCGAAAGTGGGGGAGGAGGAGGGAGACTCTTGGGGCTCCATTTTAGATTGGTGATGCTGGACGGTGTTGTTTGCGTAGGAGGGTTTAACCCAGCCAGCCGATCTAAAGGGGAAAACAAATATATGAACATTCTTTACATAAATAAACATAATGTCTATGTTGTCCATGTCTATTCAAGCAAAAATTATGTACATACCCTCTCTCAGTATTGGTATTAAGAGGAGAGCGCTGCAGTGGAGGAGGGAAACTCATGTACTCTGTTTTGATAGAAGTGTTGGGGTCCAACTGCTGCTTCTGGTGGTCAGGGATTGCCTGACCTGCCGCCCCCTGAGGGAACTCACCCATGGGCGCAGGGAAGAGTGGAAATAAGTTTAAACCTGCAGAGTGAAAGAAAGGGAAAAAACTTAAGTTGCTCTAGTTTAAGTGTTAATGGTCCATAGATTCAATTAAATCACAACAGAAGCGCTTTTGACCTTACATTTCTGCCCCAACTGAGTCACTTTATAATACACCACTTACTTCAAATTCAAATGTACTAATTGGAAAAGATTACGCCTACAAGTACTAGCAACATTATCTAGCCAGTGTACAAAAAAACACATTAATTCTCTATAATTTATTTTCTTGAACATTTTTATTTTCTTTTATTGTGAAGAGGTGCTGCCAAATTTTTCATAAATGCAATAACTTATTCAAGGTCATGATTTATTTCAGAATCGCTTGAGGGTTTTTGGCACTCGTCTAAAAAAAGATCCCTGAGAACCCTGTCTATCCAGTCTCATTTAGATGTTTCAGTTTTCTGTCGCTTCTATTCATAGTTTTCAAGTGATGTCATACTCCAATGAAAACGCTCCCTTGGAGGGCAAAAAGACGTTAATTTCCATTGCCTGCCAACCAACAGGCCTATGCATGTGATACACTGTTACTTTGAGTTTGTTACTTTTTGCGTTGCCAAAATGCTGGATGGTTGTTGTGCTTCCGGATTTACTAATTGAGGAGATAAGCCTGGACTGTGTTAGGTGAGGGATTACCCAGAAGTAAAAGTAAACATTACCGCAGCCCAAGCAGCAGCAGGGAGCTGGCGGTTTTTAGCGGTAGAAATACGGCAGCGGATGCACTTGCAGTTTGTGTTAATTTATTTTTTCTTAAGTTGAAAGGTGATCCAAACAAAATTTGACTGCTTTTGCGGCATCTCTACGGGGGAGTCGCAGTGTGAGCCGCTATGTTGGTCCGTTCTTTTGCCCTCCAACTCACCACGCACGTCACGTGACTGAAAACTATGAATTGCATGCCATTCTAAACATGTTTTGTGTGAGAATTAAGCTCAGGAGCTAATAAATATGCATGCCATACTGGGAAGGAATGGGGATAAGGCAGCAGTTGACATGTTGTTGGTTGAAGGATGCAGGTTAGAGGAGAAGGGGAGGAAGACACCAGGAGAGGCTGAGGGACTGGAACGGGATTCCTGGGATGAGCCATGCTTCTGTGTCTGCCAACCTGCTGTTGAAGTCTGCTGATGCTGCTGTTGGCGAATGAGGTCATTCAGGACCTGTTTTAGTCTGAAGGAAAAGTATGATGGATTATTGAACATTTTAAAAGATTATCTACTTGATAGAAATAAAGTAGTGTACTGTACTGTTGATGCTATAGTTTTCACCTTTGTACATTGTTTTGCTGCCAAGTCAGCTGGGTGTAACACTGGTTGAGCTGGTGCATTACCAAGTGGACTTGTGGTGATGACAGGTTGTTGGGTAACACACTGTACTGACCTGTCAGCAAGGTTTGCAACATATAAGAGAGTGTCTGTGGAAGAGAAGGGAGGGAGAGGGGAGAAGAATTTATATTTGACAATTGTTTCATTATGTTCAAAAAGACAAAGTAAAAAGGCACCTAAACAAAGACTGGAGCAGAGAACAATGACCACATTGACAATTCCACCATGACTTCAAATTAAATCTACAAATGCAGTGCAAGCTTGTGTCAATTGTAAAGTATGTGCAAGTATTTGTTCAATGCACCGACCTGCTGGTCCTGCAGGAGGGTCTGACACATGCTGGTGCTGAAGTCCAGCTGTCTCTGCAGCTGGCTGACCTGTTCCTGCCAATGACATGAGCCCTCGGTGAAAGAGAGCTCAGAGGCCCAGCGCAGGTTCTCCTGCCGTCGTGTACCTCCATGCTGGCTCGCAGACTGGTTCAAACTTCTGGACTGCTGCTGCTGCTGCTGCTGCTGCTGATTGGCCTTAGACTTGTTATGAAGAGGCGAATTCCCACTTCCTTCACCCAAGAAGGCAGGTGGAGGCTTCAGGTTGCTAAAGACAGAAAAAGGTGAGCACATAATTTTTTTAAAAACGATTATAGATTATCAGTACAACACAACTGCTTCCGTTCCGCTTGGTCTGACCTTCCTTGATTCTTCCTGTTACTGTAAGAGCACTGGTTCCTGCTGGATGAGTATATGTGGATGTCATCATCAGAGCTGCTCTCCTCACATTCATCCTGCTCCTCTTCCTCCTCTGCACCCATCTCTGAGCGATATTCATCCTCGTCCTCATCATCATCATCATCATCAAGATGGCAGGGAGAGGAACCCCAGGTAGCCATTGTCCTAATTACACATCAACAAATGGATAAAAAATGTTGCCGTCTATAGAATAACCGTTAGTTTTAATGGGACAGGCCCATAGAACAGTACGTCTCCTACCTTTCATCTCTACTGACAGACTGTGAGGGTGTAGCAAGGCCTTCTTGGTCGTCCGTCTGCCGGGGAGAGTCAATGAGACCACTACGCCGCTGGTGTTCAGCCATCAATGACTCTAGGTGCTTTCTGCGCTGTCTCAGTTCTTCACGCAAAATTTGGTGGCGGCGCATCTCTGACCAAAGCTGCAGACAACGCAAGAACAGAGGGGAACACTCATCGTAATCTGTATTGTTCTGGAAGTACCGATGTCATTTTGACAGTTGACTAGTGCTAGCAAAGGGGCTTTGTGTGTGCAAGGTGGAGTCTCTTACCTCATTGTCAGTGACTGAAGAAGTAGCTGCTTCTGGAGCAGTGGGTTTGAGCACAGCAGAGTTGGCTTTGGGTCCCGAGGAAGAGGAAGCCTGGACAGCGGCCGGAGTGGAAACTGCAACTGGAACCTTCCTCAGCAAGCCCTGCTGACTCACTGTGCTGGACACAGATGACTAGAAAGGAGACCGCAAAAAGTTTAAAGGGTATATTTTGTTAAATACAAATATCTAACCCTTTAAATAAACAGCAGATTTATACTCATTTGCCAGTTTGAGGTAGGCTGAGCTAAAACTAATGCAGATATTAATAACAGCCATGTAATAAATCCTACCTTTAAGAAGGCAATGTTTACTTTTGTTGAAACTGTTTATTAGATTTTATATTATATAGATGTTATATTTTAGGAAATTGTAGTTGATGGTGTTCTTTTCTGAGATGTATTCATATGATTTAGTCCACCCAGGTTGATTTAAATGGAGTTGACAAAATTATAAAAATAAATCTGATATCAATTCTACATACTGATTCTGTTTCGTATCAATCCTAGTTCTGATTCTTTGCATATTATTTGAAGAAGACATAAGATGTAAAATACCTGGAGGTCAGGGCAAGCCCACTGAAGGTCCTGGATTTTGCCTTGGATTTCAATGAGCCTCTGGCGCTCTTCATGGAGCTGTTGTAGCTCCTGCTTCTGCTGACGCAGCTTCTCCTCATACAGCTTCTCCCTGTGTCCAGAATAGATTTGATGCAAATTAATTCAAGTCACATCCCACAGACAAGAAGTAAACACTCAGAATACAGTCAAAATAATGTTTCGGGACAAGTGGACAGACCATCAGTCTTTTCAGATATTTTATATACTGTACCTGGCCTTGCCAGAGAGAGTGAGTTCTCTGGGATTCTGTTTAGATATGGCCCCCAGCGATCCAGCCACATTAGCTCTGGTATTATTTGGCTGTTGGTGTAAAGCTTCATCCTCATTAGCTGTTGTGCCATCTGTGTCATCACTCTGGATACAAACAGAAACACAGGATTTGCACAGTGTTCAGTTTTGTTTTTGGTTCAGCGTGTATATACTTAAAAAGGTGTAATCATAGCAGAGATAGATAGCCACCACCTCAGCTGTTAGAAAGAAAAATCCAACCTAAAAACACTTAACTGTTGTTAAGTTGATGTTAAACAACTGTTGCACATTTTCCTTGCAGTCAAAGCCTCATTATTTGTTTTGTGGTGTGTTTTTTACCCATAAATAAGTGGCCAAACATGATGCAACAGTAATGAGAAAACATTTAACCCCGAATGGGTTTAAATACTACTAATATTAGCTGACAAAGTCAGAAATATATTTAACATGCTTTCCTTTTATTCTGCCATTCAAGAGTCAACACCTACACCCCCACTTTAGCATCTTTAATATTATTCTGTCATCTGCCTCACCTGAACCATGGCCACCAGCTCCTGAAGCTGCCGGAGTTTCTGCTTTGCTGTGTGCCGATGAACCTTTTGGGCAAAACCGCCATCATTCCCCAGACTGCTTCTTCGACTAGACCCAGATGCCTCACTGTCTGCAGCCACAGCCTGTGCTCCGTCATCATTATCGAGAACATCTTCATCCTCATCATTGTCCTTCACCCGATTATAAGGGGTGTCTCTATTGTACTGGCACTCTAAATGAGAACGAAGTTATAGAAATATAATTTTGAGTTAAACAGAGTTATTCTGTACAGTATAGAACAGTATAATTTAAAATTGGGTTTAAAAGTTACAGTTATATTTATATTTATACAATCCAATAATTATGCTCCCAGGAAAAAATGCAATAATCCACACGAATACCCAAAAACAAGACTGTGACAAAAAGCTGTGACATGGATCTGTGTGTGCATGAGTGTACCTATAGCTGAGGGGATGTTGAGGCTGCGGAGGTTAGCTGCCGACCGGTTGTTGATCTCACACTCAGTGTTGAGTCTACCATCACGGTTGTTAGTGGCACTACTCCTGACACTGCGCCCATTGGTCAGGCTGTTTAAGTCTGTCCAGTTGCCACCGCGCTGTGAGTTTCTAAACAGATCAAATGCAGTGACCGGATACATCACAATGCCAGTAGCAGAATTAGACACACAGTGACCTAATGCTAAACGCTATCATACTGTAACTTGAGCTCAGCAACAACAAACCTTCCCCACCCATTGGCACTGTTAAAGTATAATGTAGCAAATTTAATACAAGCCGAGTCTGTTTATAATATAATGCTTCAACTAAAGGTTATTTTCAATATCAACTAAGCAAATTATTTTCTCAATTCATGTGTGGTTTATAAAAACAGCAGATGATAAATGCTCATCATAATTTTCTAGAGCCTACGGTGATGAGATATATATTTAAAAAAAATCTTTTTTCTTTTTCCCCCTTTAGACCAACACACCTGATGTTAGTTATAGGCTGGCGGTTCTCCTGCTCTGAGTCAAACATGGCCTCAAACATAGAACTGTCCTCTGTCTCATCTTCCTCCTCCTGTTCCTCATCATCATCATCCTCTTTCACATTCTCATTGACCGCATCCACCATCATATCCGAAGTCTGCTCGTAGTACTGAACCAATTCCCGCAGCTCATTCAAACGCTTGTGGACCTCCTTTAGCTTCCTGTAGGGAATAAGAAGAACACAAATATGTGAATGAAAGGCAAATGTAAACTATGTTTAGTAGTAGTCAAAACAAGAGGGGGAATTTCCAATTCCCCCCTCTACTATAGCTCAAAGTACAATCACCTACAGAAAAGCAGCGCTATAAAGGGTGAAGGCTGAGTGTCTTCTTCAAGAAAACTTCAGCAAAGCCTGCAACTTATAAACAAGAGAAGTAGTAGGTTTTGTGTCTACAAGGTTTCACAATACCACCCTACATCACACCACCCCCACTCTATACAACACCCTGCTGCTGCTATCTGACCTGCCCTTTCAACCGCTTGAGTGGTGTGGTTTTTGTGTATACCTGAGCTTGTCTGTGGAATTGGAGCCATCCTGGTGTTGCGTGAGTGAAGGATGAAAGGAAGTGGAAGCAGAGGCCCCATTAGAGCAGACAGCAGATGGACAATCTGCAGATCCTCCCATACTGAGACTGCACTGCGTTGACAAACCACGACCTGATGGGAACCACATGCTATTCATCTTCACTTTATAGGGGCAAAAAGCCACAGAAATACTGCACAAAAAGGCTTTGGAAATACTCTTACTTGCGTTATTATTGAGTGTCTGGTCTCTGAGTGAATGCAGTTCCCGCAGGATCTTGTCCATGGTTTGCTTTTTGTCTTGGAGTTCTTTAAGCTTAGTGAGTTTGGCACTGGCTGCTGTTGTCCCTGTGTCTAGGCCAGTATGGGGACCAGAGGCAGAGTGGAGGAGAGGCCTGTGTTGAGGTGGACCAACAGCCTGGGGAGCCCTAGACCAGCACACCTCTCTAGAGAGAGAAAGGCTCTCTGCCTGACGACGGTTGTCTGGCACTGCTTTAGTCTATAAGCCATAAATAATGGAAACTTGAACTATAAACTGTTACTATGTTACTATTCAGTTAAGAAACAGACACATTTCTTAATTAAATACACATTTTTAAAAAGTAAAACATTTTAAAAAGGTAGAATAGGGGTGACTATGGGATATGCCATTCCAGGTTAAAGTCTATTCGTCAATTTGTACACTATAAATATCTTAATTTTGTGATAATTATTATTTATTATTTAAGAACAGCAGTCAGAGTCAGATGACATTTCAATATAGGAAATATTTCTTAATGAAATAATGCTATTACTGTAGGAGATTATGGCAGCCCAGATGCACAGTCTGTGGTACCTGAGAGTCATGTAGCTGGTTGTGGAACCGCTGGATCAAATCATTCAATTCATCATTCAGTTCTGATGTGATGCTCAGGCCTGAAACACTTCCTGTGGTTTCTGTGACAACTAACGACAACAACAAATGTCAAAGAAACGTAGGAGAATGTTTGTTTATGTTAATCATTAATTATAATTCGTAGAAACTGTTAACATATCTACCAGAAAATGTTGATACATAAATATGCCTTCAAACTTATAATCAGTTCTTACAGTGACAGTTCCATTAAAATGATGCCAACTGAGTTGTCACTGATGCATCTATTCCTGACAAAAAATGTATACTACTTTTTCTTCTGGATAAAAAAAACAATAACTAAACAAACAACTACTGGTCTGCACTTCATTGTGAATAGGCGGTGACTGAGTGAGTGTGCATCTCACCTGTGTCTTCAATCACAGCCAGTGCCTGTTCTGCACTGTCCTGCATGGCCATTAGTGCTTCCTGTCGGCCCTGCAGGGCCCTGAGCTGCTCCTGCTGCTCCAGCATCTTTTTCAGCAGCTCGTGCTGCTTACGCAGATTCTCCAACTCTTCCTTCTGGTCAAATCGCACCATCTCTGGCCTACAGCTCTACAAAATTCACACCCACATAGCATTAAAAACACTGAATCTACCAAAACACAGGAACGATACTGCAATGCTACTCAGCAGAAAAGGTACAAGAGGCTTGTCAGGTACTGCCACAGCAAATAATACTAACCTACAACAATACAAGGAAATGAAAGACAAATTGCTCAGTTTAGATTTCTCCTTCCTGTCTGAATTTAAAGACAAAATACAATTATCTTATACTAAAAATAATTGCCACATTTAATACACAGATACCCTTGACAAAGATAGAACGTGGCAGATATTTTGGAAATAGTCCACAAATGTACACACGGTTGCATTTGAGGCATCTGAAGAGCAGACCTCAATGTTCAGAGTAGTGCTCTCTGCCAGTGAACCTGAGCCCACTGCAGAGTCCAGGGTCCCCACATCATCCTCCTCATTCTCCCGTGTCTATAGAGATAGTGGGAAAGAATAACCAGTGACTCAAAGACTGCTGATTAGGAATGTATGCAGAACCCAATTTTAAAGTAATAACTTGGTAAATGATTCAAAACGCAATATGCTGCACCAGATGCTCCATATATGGGGAATGCCTGTCATGTATGTAGTGTTATATAATATGTGGGAATATAGGTAGCAGTAAATTTAACAGTTGGAATAGTAAAAAAAAAATCAATGTTTCTTGCAAATACTACTATATATTTCACATAAATGCTCCAGGCAAGGCAAAATGCTAACAAGCACAATTTTATCATCACATGATTTGACTGTTGAAGTGTTTCAAGCCACAGAAAAAGACTGCCATTAAAAAAAAAATTATATATATATATATATGTGTGGCAAACTGCTAAGATAAAAACACAAACAGGTCCCATTTTAACCATGAATTAACTAAGAAAAGCTTTACACATGAAAGGTCACATTTTACTGAAATTGTATACCTTTGTCTGACAGCAAATACAGAAAGGCAAATAACTAGATAATTCTGGAAAAGAGAAAAACAAATGACGGACTAACCAGCATTTTCTGCAGGAACCGTAAATAGGACTTCTCCTGCTCCTTGAGGTGGTCGATGAGATGTGAGAGACGCTCCACGTTGGCCGGCACATCACTCTTCTCCACCAGGTCATCCCGCATGGAGCTGGCCTTACTGATGTACTCCCGGATCTGTACCAATTTGCTCACCACCTGAGACCGTATAAAGAGAGGAGGGTGGTGTATGGGTGTGGGTTTCAGAAAAGTAAATTAAAAGAAGAGAAAGACGCAAGGAAAGGTAAGCGAGCATCTGCAATGACGGCCCAGACTGGGCGAAATAAGGGCAGAAAGGGGGTTGGGCACAAAACTCACCACCACCAAGGGTGGCATATTTATAAATTGCCCTAAATACAGCCTAGTTTCAACCGCACTAGGTCTCCCTCACTTTCATCCTAGTTCTGATTTCACAGAGTAGTCTGGAGTACAGTGATATATAGACAATGCCGTGTGTACATATGAAAAGGACTCGTTTAAATGAAATGTGACATTAACTTTCTAAGCAGGATTGGTATAATTAAACCTGCAATAACAGATTTTTTGTCCACTTGGAAGCAGTGAAACTTGTTAACACAACATTGAGATGCAATGACCTAATAAGCTGATATGGTGAACTTAGTAGCAAACTCGTTCATTTAGAGTTGTGTATTTGGCCACCTCTGTTTTTGACCTTCACCATCTTCTCTCTTAACTGCTAAACAGAGATTCACCGATCGATCGGCTGGTGACCGGAATTGGCCAGTTTTCAGTTTAATCGCCCATGACCGGTGACCAGGGCTGATCATTGTCACATATCTGATTCTGTGCCGGTCACATTTACATGCATGTTGCACAGTGTTTCACGTCATGCGCACAGTGGCACAGACCAGAGTAATCGACTACTGTCACAGCCACACACACGTGCGCTTAAACATGTGGTCAGCTGCATGGAGGTTCTTCAACGTACGTGAAAAGGGGAAAAATAATTCTTTGTGGGTTCTTGACCATGAGCAACCCCTTTTACATAGGCGCTGTTGTGCAATTTTCACATTTTCATTTGATACATCTGAATAACTCGGATACAGGTGTTCAGGTTCCCTAGAGGATAAATTCAAATTACTTAGGCAATCCTCTGACTTTTCCTCTAGCACCAGCAGAAGGTCAAAGTTTTCGCTTATTCAGTACACACAGGCTTCTGTGTTTTTGAGAGAAACACCTCTTTGTTCCACTCAATCCTCACTCACAAGGCATCAAGTGGAAGTTAAACTAGAGTAACAACAGACTAAAACCTTAGTTAACAACAAAACAAAATATTACCTGGCTGCTGTCTATTCTCTGCTCTCCTCTCCCATATTCTCTGTGCGCTAAGGGCCCTCTCTCGGTGCCACCACGGCTGAGCCTTGGAGTATCTTTGGTAGGAACCAAAGGGGTTGATGTATCCCTGAGTCCTGGGCCCTGTTTCTTAGTTTCCTTGGTGGTAGCTGGTGTGGCTGGGGCAGAGGAGGAAGGAGGGAGCAGCTCCCTGCTTTTGTTAGTGTTTACATGCAGAGGTAGGAAGTTGTAGGGCTTCTTGTTCTCTCCAGCTAACTGCCGCTGGTTGTTGGCAGCTGTGACACGTCCTTGGGAGTCACTGCCTATGCTCCTCTGAAGAAGAAGAAAAGATTTAAGTCAGACAAATCACCAATCAAGATTCTGTACATTTTCTTTTAAAAACTTAAATACTGTAAGTGTTCAGGTATTTTAAGTCAAAGTGTAAGGCGGACTTTCATTGTTAATCAACAGTACGTAAATTTTGGCTCTCCAAAAAACACACTGTTATGGATAACTATGCTACGAACATGTAAACATGATTTATTGGCCGAGTAAAAACAGGACACCGCTGCATTGATACAAAATCCTCTCTCTGACTTCAGCTTTGTAAAGTTTTCACTCTGTTGTGGCTTCCCCCTTTGTGTTCTGCTCTGCCATTCTACCAACCTCAGCTCCATAGCAGGACAAGATCATCCAAACAACTCTACACCAAACTATGAAAAATACTGCTGAACATGAACTACAACTTTGCATTTCATTTAAGAGTGTGATAATCCTTTAGATTTTTATTCCATGTCCTTGAGATTCCACAAAAGAAACTAGTATCAAGGCACCTGTGTGTTTGTGGCAAGCGTGTCCTCATGCTGATCGAAGGCATACAGTCAACATGGGAACACATTCATAAAAAGGTTGCTCTAAAGTGCAAAGTAGTGGTGAAAGAAATCCTCATGGTACCTTTAAAGTAAAATATTGCATTACACATTACCACACCACTTAATGCCATATGTAAAATTGTGTGTTGTGTTTCTCCCCATCTTACAAACAACGTTACAGACATAAACAGCAGCAACTGGGTCAGTTTTATATGTTCAGGTATGGCAATCTTTCAGTGCATTGGAAATACAAGCAAAGTGAATTCTATTAGGTTAATTCCTTTTGAGTACTGGGTTCTGTTTTAAAGTGTTGTAGTTAGTTTGTCAACCCATCGGCTCATTGCCAATGTCCATTGAGCTACTGCCCATAAATTCATACATGTGGCAGTATGTCACTCATTAAAAAAATATATCCTTGCATTCCTAGGATGCAAATTAACAACTATATTGACCAGACTGAATAAAAAATGATTACTGATGGAGTGAAGCAACTTTTCACCTCATCCAAGTCTGTGAAATTGATTCTCTGACGCAGCTTGTCCAGCTCAGCCTGGTCTGGGACAGACATCTGAGTGGTGTATTTGATGTGGGGAAAGGAATGAGGAGTGCGTGCTCTCCTGCGCCCGGCCCCAGGGGTGGACTCTGGTGAAATATCATTAGTCAGGCGGCTCTCCACCACCCCAGCTGACAGCTTCTTCTTGTTCTTCTCTGACGATCGGTTGGCTTTCTTCTGCTGTACACCCCAGTCCTGATTAACAGCAAAAACATTGCACTGTTATTTATTATGCATGTTTACTTTTATAATTTACATATTAGACCAATCATGGCATCAATAAGCGATGATAGTGACAAGACAACGTGTACTTTACATTTTGAATTACAAAATGATGGTGAAATTGGCTGTAGAAGCCCTTCCAATGTAACATTATGTGACAATGAAACAACCGATCATTTGTCTTCTGTAAGGTTCTGACCAGCCCTTACCATGTTGTTGAGTCTGTCTTCCAGACTGCCATTGGTTACAGTCCAGTTGTGCAGCTCTTCTGCACTGTCATCAAAAGGAGTGCCTCCGGTTGCCATGTCACCTTCTTACAGCTTTCTGCAATTCACAACAAAATGCATACTGGTCACCAAACACAAACCACAGAACAAAACAAGACTTATAACAAGTCTACATAAAACATTATAGAAAAAAGGACATTTCACTGATAAAGAAACTGTATGCTTAATGTTACAGCTTGCTGGAATTCACTACAAAAGAGATCCTCCTCGCCACACAGGACAACAAAACAAGCACGTTATAGAAGCTTACATTAAAAGAACACACAAGAAATAAAAAGGACATTAACGTTATGAGAATATGAAAACACTTAACTAGTAAACTAACATTCATAGCTTAACACTGTAAGTAAACCTAACGTCAGTGGTCTAAAAACGACAGCATGCTTCACATTTCACAAATAACCCTTGTGAAATGGGTTACTTAGCTAACGTTAACAGTAGTTAGCTATTAATAACGACGCACTGCTCACCAAATGTTAAAATTGATATGATTATTAGCGCTAATGTTACTAACACACGCAGGTTGCCTGAACCCAATGCAAATGTTTTAGCCAACAGTTAACGTTAACAGTTAAGTTACATTAAAGCATCAAATGCGTCATTTCTTACCAACAACCGTTAATTTTAGCCAACGTGAACTCGCGTACAGCTTGACAACAGTAACTCACCTTGACCGAACAGCTACTGGCTATTTTTGTGTCCTATCCGTTAACGTTAGTTGCCGTTGGGTTTTGTGTGTGTGTGTTTGGCCCGCTCGGGTTCCCGGGGAAAAAACAATGACCACATTCCCTCCACCACGAAACGAGTTAGCGCGAGCTTTCGGTCACAGCCCCCTGCAATGTCACCGGTAATGTTAGCTTTACGTTAACGGACAGAAACTGCCGTAGGACCAGTATAGCACTTGCAGTTAGCATAAACTAGCGTGTGAGTGCACATAGCTTGCTTGTTTGTGAACTTTATTAACTCAACATTTGTGACCTTACGTTAGTTCCGTATCACAATCGCCATGGCAACACGCAGTAACCTCGATGTTAACATAAACGTTACTTCGGTTTTCTGTCGAGCGAACATTTAGCATTATTGGTGTCCATAAAAACAAAACCCAACACCTAATGCTAACGAGTCGCCAAAGTTGTCAACCTTGCCGAGATAGCTCGCTAATGCTATGTAGCTTGCTAACAACAGCTGCTCACCATCGAGCTAACTTTAAATGTCTCGGTAAGAGTTGAAGCAAACGAGCAAAGCTGAACTTCAAGATGAGAATCGTGACAACGTTAATTTATCGCACTAACGTTGAGCTAGGATTTGCAAACTGTCAGGACAAACCAACACAAACATTAGCTAACGACAAACGCAGCAGGTTAAAACAATGGCTTTTTTAGTCATGTTATTAAAAAACTACGCTTGCTAAGTAAGCTTTTACTCAAGCCAAGCGACATTGATGTTACCATTCAGAGTGAACGTGGACGAAATGTCGTAATGTCTAGCACTTCATATAACGTTATATCTTTTACAATTTTTTTAAGAGTCTAGTCAAAGCCATTTGATAAATAATAACGTCTTATCTCCCAAAACGCTGCAGCTCATGAATGTAATCCTGGCCTGTCACGATCACTTCCATACAGCAGGTGGCAGTATACATTAGCTGGTCGCTAATCTTAGACCACAGGAAGTATATTTGCAGGAAACAGTAATCTTGTCGTTCGCTGTTCGTTTGACGAAGGATAAAGATGTGGACATGAACGTGGAGTAGATTGTCTTAACTGGCGTGAAGAAAACATATAGCTAATGAATTGCTCCTCACGCTCACTCCTCGTCGATAAATATTGGCTTTCGAAGACAAGGCTTGATTTTTGTTTTCGCACTAAGTGAGTTGTGCCGTCAGTTAGCCACTTAGCTATCACAGCTAATGTGAGCTAGTTAGCGAAAAAAACTAGCTACTTTTTTGCTGCCAGTATCCAACACGCTGTGCAAGAAAGTATATTTAACAGCAGTAGTGTTGTAACCTGCAGCGGAAATAATGGGGTCGTCCAAGAAACACAAGGAGAAGAGCCGCGACAAGGACACAGAAGAGCGCCGTCGCGAACATAAGAAACATCGCCACAAGGACCGAGACAGAGACGCTTCAGAACGCGATGGGACTCGGGAAAAAGAAAAAAGAAAACGTTCCAGGTCCCGGGACAGAAGCGGACGGGAGAGCCGCAGCAAAGGTGAAAAAAGCAGCGGAGAGCCACGAGTGAAGAAGGAGAAAGTTGATCTTGGATATGAAGAAAGCAATACAGAAGTGGGACCTCAGTCTGCAAGCGGAGACGCATCCCTCAGCATTGAGGAGACAAACAAACTCAGAGCCAAGCTGGGTCTGAAGCCTCTGGAATTAAATGAGAACAAGAAGGAGCTCGGGACCAAAGAGGAACCAATGGTTGCTGAGACCATCAACCCTGTTCTTATTGCACAGCAGAAAGAGATGAGAGAGAAGCTTGCTGCAATGAAAGAAAAACGCCTCCAGAACCAGAAACTGGGTAAAGTCAAGACCCTGGCAGAGGATGACTGGCTGGATGACACATCTGCTTGGGTTGAGAGAAGCAGAACGCTGGCAAAAGAAAAAGAAATGGCAGAGAAAAGAGCCAAACTTCTGGAAGAGATGGATGAGGAGTTTGGTGTCAGCAGTCTGGTAGAGGAGGAGTTTGCGCACAGCAAAAAAGATGCCTACACATCTCAAGATCTAAAGGGGCTCAAAGTGCAGCACAAGGTGGGTTCTTTCAATGAGGGCCAGACTGTCATCCTGACCCTACAAGACAAGGGTGTACTTGAAGAGGAGGAAGATGTGCTTGTGAATGTCGGACTGGTGGACAAGGAAAAAGCAGAAAAGAATGTGGAGTTAAAAAAGAAAAAGCCAGATTACAAGCCCTATGAAGAGGAGGAGAGTGTGGATGACATGGTTGAATTTAAGGCCCGCTCCGTACTGTCAAAGTACGACGAGGAAATTGATGGTGAAAAGAAAAAGAGTTTTCGGTTGAATACAGGGGGCTTTGCTGATGGGGAGCGAGAGCGGGAGCTACAGGCCATGAGAGAGGCTCTCCGAAATCAGGCCCAGTCCTTGGAAATGCCTGCTCTCGCCATCGCCTCAGAGTATTACTCACCTCAGGAAATGGTGAGCTTTAAAAAGACAAAACGCCGTGTGAAGAAGATCAGGAAGAAGGAGAAGGAGACCGTTGCAGATGAACTCGATGACACTCGCAGCACTGATTTTGGCTCCAGGACACGTGGTCGAGGCCGCAGACAGTTGGATGAAGCTGATGAGGAAGTAAAGGAGGAAGAGCAGAGCACATTGCCACACAATATCCCACAAATGTCTGATGACATCAGAATGGCAGAAATGGACATAAGTGATGATGAAAATTTTACACCTCCTGAGCCAGCTGTGGTAGAGGAGGATGAGGCAGAGCAGGAGCTGCAGAAACAATTAGAGAAGCAGAGGAAACTGAGGCAAAAACTGCTCCTCAAAGACTCTGGGGAGAGGGTGGCACAGCAGATTAAAGTGCTTGATGAGGGCAACTATGACAATGATCCTGAGAAGAAGAACAACATTGTTTTCAACGCCACCTCTGAGTTTTGTAGAACTCTGGGTGATATTCCAACGTACGGGCTGTCGGGCAACAGAGAGGACCAAGAAGACATTATGGACTTTGAACAGGAAGAAGAGAAAGATGATGCTGGAGGATCAGACTCAGAAATGGATGAGAATGTCGGATGGAGCACAGTTAACTTGGACGAAGAGCAGAAACAACCAGATTTCTCCACAGCCTCTGCCACCATTTTAGATGAAGAGCCCATTGTCAATTCTGGCCTTGCTGCTGCCTTGCATTTGTGCAAAAACAAAGGTCTACTGGACACCCAAATGCAGAAGATAGCCCGTGTCAGAGCACCCAAAGGCACCTTGCCCAATGACAACTACTGCATTGAGGACAAGATGGGCTTTGATGACAAGTACAGTCGCCGAGAAGAATACAGGGGCTTCACTCAAGATTTCAAGGAGAAGGAGAGCTATAAGCCTGACGTCAAGATTGAGTATGTGGATGAATCTGGGCGGAAACTCACTCCGAAAGAAGCTTTCAGGCAGCTTTCACATCGATTCCATGGGAAAGGGTCTGGAAAGATGAAGACAGAGAGAAGGATGAAAAAGCTGGAGGAAGAGGCACTGCTGAAGAAGATGAGCAGCAGTGATACTCCTCTAGGGACCGTGGCTTTGCTTCAAGAGAAACAGAAATCTCAGAAAACACCATATATTGTGCTTAGTGGGAGTGGGAAAAGTATGAATGCAAACACTATCACCAAATAAGTTGGGGGAAGTGAATTATCTTGAACACATACACTGACACATGCACAGGACACACATACACACGATGTTTTAAGTAAAGTAACTGCTCCAATTTCATGCAAGCCTCATTGTTGTAAAATTGTCTAATAAAGTCATTACCAATGAGAGAAATGTTTTTGTTTTGGGTGTACAAGGTAAGGTAAATAGTGTTAGGATGAGAGTTGTGTTTTTTAATGAGAACCTAGTCAGTGTAACATGGGTAGTGTCAATTTTAAAGTCTGTTTAGTTTTGTCACAGCTATTACACATTTTCTGGTGTGAGGTTAGAAACGGGTTCAGTTGTAATTAATTTGAAAGTATTTCAAATGAAAGTATTTATCCAAAGAAAGTTCACATGCATTTGGTTTCTGATATTAAGGAAGAGTTGACAAATTGTATTTGGCTTTTTTAACTTGTGGTTTTACAACAAACTGGCAAAAATTAAAACAGTGGGAAAACACCCAGAAGATGAACATTTCCAGTATAGTTTTATAATAGTTATGTTAAACATTATACATGAATACACAATTTGGTTGTTTTTTGTTTGTTTTTTACAGGAAGTGATGGTGTTGCATTATGATCACAAGTTGCATTTAATAATGTCATTGTTGGCCTTTGAATAAAGTTAACCAACAGCAAATTAGAGAGACGTTAATGTGCAGCTCACAGTTTACATTAGACACGGTCTGAAATAGGCTGGATTTTTTTGAACAATAGATGTCAGCCTTCACATAGAAATGATGGGTGATAACCGATTACTTGCAGGGCGTCCCCCTCAATTTAAAAGACAAGGATTCATTATTTTATTTTTAATAAAATTAAATTGTAACTAAAACATGAAGCATTTACTTTTTCTTAAAAAATAGTGTCGATATTGAGCAGGCAACTTTATTGTTATTAAATTATTGATACATTAAGTAATTGTTTTACTACTACCGAACAAATTCGCACATTCGTTCAGATGATCAAATAACCATCAAGACTCAGTATGAGAATTATTTGATAATTTTTTAAAATTTTGCTAAGCCTGCAAGTTGTTTTTTGTTTTGTTTTGTTTTGTCTGAGATCGTGCCTGTCCTCAGCGGAACTAACGTTGACGGCAACGGGGCTCAACGATCGTTTTTTCGGTGCACAACCTGTAGAAAAGTATTGTGCTTGAAAGTGGTTAGCAAAGCTAACACTAGCGAGCTGACATCGCTTCATTCAACACGACATGCACGCCATTCATAGCTAAAATCTTGCGCGGAAAGGGTAAGTGTCACGAAAATGACCATGTCTTAATGTCACTTAAAATATCTGACAAATAAACGGAGAGTTGCACAGCTAATAAATGAACTTTAGCATCGTCTACGACGTGTCATGCTGTGTGACAGCTTCCTGTTTAGCTAGCGGCGAGCTTAGTGACGGACACTGTTTTAAGTAGCTTTGAATATTTGGAACTGGTTTCTTGTTCCTCGAAGTACCTTACGATATCCCGGCTATGTTTACTTGACACTTGTATGTCATCCTGGAAAATAACTGGTAGGTTAAGATGACTGTTATCGGTAGTGAGCTGTGTTTTCTGAGTATTTCAGAGTTGCCGTTACAGTGCAGTAACGTTAAACGTTAGCTAAACAGATTATTAACGTTAAGTTTCTGTAGGAGTCATGTCAGCACGCCATCATTTGTTGTTAAGTTAACGTATGTTGCCGTTTCCTCGTTCACGTTGAATCCGAGCTAAATATCACAGCGGCATTATAGAAACAGCTCAGTGTGCTTTGTTTTGGGGGCTACTATAGGTTCAACTAACGTTAACGTTACCTAGCTAACGTTCATAGGTGTTCATAGGCGTGAAACAACATTGTCAAACGGTGTAACGTTAACGTACATTTGACCAAGTGCAGGCAGCGTTGAGAGGTTACTATTTATGTGTCGATTTAACGTCCACTAAATGATTTATAAGGTAAGTAATATTTGTTGATGTTAATCATTTTCTTCCATTTTCGAGAACTAGAAAGTTAAACTAACACACCATTGCGCCTTTATAAAGCTAACGTATTAATTATGTCATAATAGGATGATACACTGAACTTATGAATCCAGTCAAAACGTGTTGACACTAACAAGCCAATGTAGTCGTTGATGGAGTGTCTGTAGCAACCAAAATACCTTTTTGTGCATAGATTTCATGCGACAAATGTACTTTGAAATATCAACACAAATACAAATCTTGACTAGTTTTATTTATTATTTCCCACAGGCTCTAACTTCACCCAGTGAAACCACAGCCTGTTGTGATGTCGGAGCCTAAGCCCCCTACTCCAACCCCTGGAGACACTTACAAGGGTTGGCTCTTCAAATGGACTAACTACATTAAAGGCTACCAGAGACGCTGGTTTGTTCTGAGCAATGGACTGCTGTCTTATTATAGGTAAGTTACATGAATATGACGGACTTTGTAATGATATGTAATGAATTTAGAGGGTTTTGTCCTGGCTCAACAGAAAGCCAAAGTGGTGCCTAATGGAGGGGGCAGGTACCACCCATCCCTTAGGTTGTTAACTTTTGAATTTCATAAGCAGTAACCCACAGTACTCGCAATTTTGAGGAAATATACAATTGCCTTACAAAAAAAACATTTACTTCACCAAACGGGGGTTTGGAAACTCCACAATTGATATTCTTGACTTCACTCTGTTTCGTCCTCAGGACCCAGGCAGAGATGGGTCACACATGCCGAGGCACCATCAACTTGGCCACAGCCAATATTGCAGTGGAGGACTACTGCAATTTTGTCATTTCCAACGGAGGGGCGCAGACCTACCACTTGAAGGCCAACTCCGAAGTAGAGCGCCAGCGATGGATCACTGCTCTGGAGCTCGCGAAGGCAAAGGCCGTCCACATGCAGGCTGAATCTGGTGAGAGGGAAAACAAATATGTTGGACAATGCTAGAGACAGAATATGAGAATTCATAGGGAAATCTAAACAGTGTATGCAGCAGCACCTATGCCAGGCATAAACATGTATTTCTCTGGGTGTGAAGCATTTTCTCATAAGATGTCTTCGTTTTTGGTCATATTATATTCTCTGTTGTCTGCCTCAGATGACTCGGGTGACGATTGTCCTGCAGTGCCCCCGTCCTCAGGACAGGGTGGAGGCTGCCGTAACTCGGAAGTCCAGTCCACACTACGCACACTCAACAGTAAGGTGGAGGACCTCACCACCTGCAACGATCTTATTGTCAAGCATGGGTCTGCCCTCCAAAGGTATTGGTCATCAGACTTTGCAGTTTGATTACTTTAGGGGAAAAAAACAATAATATCCAAAGAAAATGAGGGTGATTGTATTTTTTTGTTTTGTGTGCCTGTTTATTTGTTTCTTCCTTCATTCATTCCTTTCTTCCACACACACACAGGTCTTTGTCAGAACTGGAGGGGATTCGTATCGGAGGGGACATGGGGGAAAAGATTAGACAAGTTACAGAGAGAGCCACTCTTTTCAGAATCACATCTAATGCTATGATTAATGTAAGTCACCCCAAGTGTTAATTGCTGAGGAATGCACATCATTGTTGTTGACTCTTCTGCTGATGTATTGCTCTTGTTTTTGTATTCTCCCCAAGGCATGTAGAGACTTCCTGTCCCTGGCCCAGAGCCACAGTAAGCGCTGGCAGAAGGCCTTACAGGTTGAAAGAGACCAGAGGATACGGCTGGAGGAGACTCTGGAGCAGCTGGCCAAACAGCACAACCACTTGGAAAGAGCTTTCAGAGGAGCTACAGTTCTGCCCCCTTCATTCAGCAATCCGGCTTTAGGTAACAAAGGTACAACTCTCAACCCCAACTGAACTGTTCACCATGCCATGTACCTGCGCAAGTCAGCTGAGGTCAGTTGAGCCATTTAGTCACTTATTCTTTCACGTTCTCTCTTGACTGTAGCAGGCGTTTCAGGAAAAGGTGATGCCAGTGATGAGGACGATGACAATGAGTTCTTTGATGCTATGGAAGACCCAGCAGAGTTTATTACTGTCCCTGCTGACCCCAAGTATCACAGGTTATTAATTGTCTGTCTTTTTCAGATGTCAGTGATTTTTATTTATTTATCTCAACCTTGAAATTTTCTCTCCTTGTGTACTGTTTTTTTTGTTTTTAAGTTTATGCTTTCTTGTTTATCTTTCCACCAGGAGATCTGGCAGCAATGTTAGTGGGATCAGCAATGAGACAGGAATGGACGATCAGTCGATAAATGTGTGTACAGTTTGTATTGACTTGTCTTCTTCTCTGCTTGTCAACATGCCACAGTCACCTGACCCTTAAGGCTGTTTTCCTTCTCCTCTACCAGTTTGATGAACAGTCTTTGGCATCCAATCCAGAGTCTCCACAGTCCCTTGAGCTAGAGTCAGTTCGACAAAGACGGACTCGCATCCCCGACAAGCCCAACTATTACCTCAATCTGTGGAGCATCATGAAGAACTGCATTGGAAAGGAGCTCTCAAAGATACCAATGCCTGTAATAAACATGTGCTCTTGTTGGTATCCAAGTGGCCTTTCCTCGTAAGAGTAATCAGAAGTAATCGGACTTCTTCTCTCTGTGCCTTTTGTACCTACTAGGTGAATTTCAATGAGCCTCTCTCAATGCTGCAACGTCTGTCTGAAGACTTGGAGTACTACGACCTGCTGGATAAGGCTGCTAAGTGTCAGAGCTCTCTAGAGCAGATGTGTTATGTGGCCGCTTTCACGGTCTCTTCCTACTCCACCACTGTTTACCGCACAGGAAAACCCTTCAATCCTCTGCTGGGAGAAACGTTTGAGCTTGACCGGCTAAAAGAGTGTGGCTACCGCTCCCTCTGTGAACAGGTATGTCGAAAACAACACTGGAAATCATTGTAAATTGTAACCTACTGTGAAAAGGAAGCACCACACATGGAACACGTGACTTATGCAGACTATGGTTGGTTCTGTTCAGACTGAAATGTATCGGTTTCACTACAGGATAAGATTCCAGTTCTGAAAATTAAACAAGTTCGGCATGTTGAGCATGTTTATTCGCTTGAGTAGTTCCAAGCCATCGCATAATTGTGATGATCAAATCTTGACTTTATCTCTTCACTTCTCTCGTCTCTTCTCAGGTGAGCCACCACCCACCTGCTGCAGCTCACCATGCCATCTCTGAAAAGGGCTGGAGCCTCAGACAAGAAATTACCCTGGCCAGCAAGTTTCGAGGGAAATATCTCTCTATCATGCCTTTGGGTGAGTGCATGCAGGCTGAATTGCAGGCCTGAAGAGTACATATTTTGAGTCAGTGTGAAAAAAGTATGTTAGTTTGAATGCAGGAGGGTAAAATGTTTTGACTTCATGTTTGGGTTAATCTTGTTGAACCTGGAGCTTCAGAATATGAACAGTAAAAGAGAGCTAGCAGAATTGACCCCTCACTAGTCATAATTTTTAATTGGGGAAAATGGATTGTGTGCATTTCTGAGCACGTCTGTTTGTGTAGCTGAAAGGATAAAAGCAGAACAGAGGAGATATAGTATGGCTGGGAGTTTAGTGTGAGTTCTAGTTATTTTTATTTATTTTTTTACTTGTAAAATGAGGACACAACTAGCTAGTCTGGCAAGCTCCAGCAATCTTACCTTTCATTACAGCGTACAATAAAGTGCCATCCTGCTAATTCTGGTGTGACTGCTGCTTACAGTCATGCTAGTTTTTCCACAGTTAGTCAGTGCATAGGTCACCAATGTGGCTGTCACTGCGTAGATCTTTAAAATAACCTTTTTTTCCCCTGCTCACTATCCTATGAACCTTAGTATGTACTATAACATAGAATATGATGTTTATATTTTGGGTGGGCAGGTTAAAAATGACCACTGCCAGCTCTAACATTGTTCCCTCTCTATCCCTAGGTTCTATCCAGTGTATATTTGAGAAAAGCAACAATCACTACTCTTGGAAGAAAGTGACTACAACAGTACACAACATCATTGTTGGAAAATTATGGATTGACCAGGTAAATTTAAAGCTTAATACCAATACCAACTACTTGAGGATAGATAAATGACAGAGATGTCCTTATAAAACCTTTTGCTTATCATTTTTCTAGGTTTATCCTTTAAGTCTTCAACAACAAAATATTTTGTCTCTTCCTTTTTGTCCCCTTCCAGTCAGGGGAGATAGATGTGGTGAACCACAGGACAGGAGATCGCTGCCACCTCAAGTTTGCTCCCTACAGTTACTTCTCCAGAGATGTACCAAGAAAGGTGGTTCTTTTTCTTTATATTGTTCTTTTTTATTAAATAGCACTTACTATGTGTATAGCCAGAGCGGATATTTTTTTAAAATAAAGTAGAATTTATGGCAGAGCTGGTGTGTGTGTGTGTGTGTGTGTGTGTGTGTGTGTGTGTGTGTGTGTGTGTGTGTGTGTGTGTATAATTGCACTAGATTGTAAAGGTGTACTTAGGGCTGAGCGATATGGCCAAAAATGTTATCGCGATTAAAAAAATTTAATGTAATTCGATATCGATAATTATCACAATAAATGTCAAATCATTATTTCTTTCCAGTTTAAAGGCTGATTTTTGCTCCTGATTGAAAGTTTCTTTATGGTCAGAACACGACAAACACTTTCCAAACAGTTTGTTAAATAATAAATAAATAAATGTCAAATATGCTTTGGTAAAATTATGCATTTCCTACCGTAGTCTCTTTGGGTACACTCTTAACTGGAAATCTGTGTTTGTCTCTCAGGTAACGGGAGTAGTAACGGATAAGGATGGGAAGGCCCATTACGTGCTATCAGGTACGTGGGATGAGAAGATGGAGTTTTCCAGGGTAATGCAGAGCAGTAAAGGCGAGAACGGCACTGAAGGCAAACAAAGGACTGTCTATCAGACCCTCAAAGCCAAAGAAATCTGGACAAAGAACCCTTTACCGTGAGTTACAGTTTTAAAGAAGATTGGTAGCGTGTAAATTATTGTAGCTTTGTGCCACTGATCTTTTATGGTGATGACTTTACAGAGAGGGAGCAGAGAACATGTACTACTTCTCCTCACTGGCCTTGACACTCAATGAATTTGAAGAGGGAGTGGCGCCGACAGACAGTCGACGACGCCCTGACCAAAGGTTAATGGAGGACGGCCGTTGGGATGAGGCCAACGCAGAGAAACAGAGGCTAGAAGAGAAACAGCGCACCACCCGTCGAGAAAGGGAGAGGGAGGCTGTCACAGCCAGCACACCTGAGGAAGGTAAAAAAAAAAAAGAAAGGAAAAAAGAAGGAAATCAGCTTTGTTTTGGAGTTTATCTATTTGTCTTGTGTTTATGTCCAGTGTTTTTCTATCCATTCATCTTTTTGTCCACTTTGTCTGTCTTGGAATACCTTGTCTACCTGTCTCTGTCTCAACCCTAAGCAGTCACTGAGGATTCAATCAATGATTCACCCTTAAAAAGCAAGTACTCTTCTTATAGTCTTTCCCCACCCTTGATCTACACTATATAGCAACTCTAGATGCAAAGACACTGTGTGTGTGTGTGAGAGAGAGAGAGAGAGAGATATGAAGGTGCTAAATATCTTCATCATCATGCATCACTCATTCACATCATTCACCTTTTTCCATCCCTTCATCCATTTCTGTTCCATTTAGCTGATGCAGGGGAGACTGGCACAGAAGCAAATGAGGTTTCTGATGAAAGCAAGTATCACTTCCCAGCTTTACATAATATTTACTTTTAAATGTGCTTTGTGTAGCATTTTAACAGAGCAGTGAGTGAAAAATGGCTTGTTTCTCAATACTAGTGGTGTCAGAGTAACTGAAACAAGTGTAATTTGTGGAGAAATAAACTAGATTTTTGTTACATGCTGTTTGGAACTAAACACCCAAGACTCCCCCTCTAGGCATCTTCAACTGTACAGGTTGAAAGAGGCCACAGACTACTCAATACCGGTTTGACTTCACTATATTTTTCATCGGCCTCTACACTGCCACCAAGTCAGATAATATCGCCTGTTAGTTTTACGTCAACAAAATGAAATTGCTTTGCGGCACAAATGGGAAGAGGGCAGTTTAGTGCAGACAACGATGGCAAGAAAAATCTTACAGCTACGAAGCTGAGATCCTCTTTGTGTGTATGTGTTAGATGTCAAAACCTGTCCTGACTATTGCCGTTTTGTTTATAGTTAGTATATTTGGCTGTCAGTGTTTTTGACACGCCGAGTTGGTTTAAGATGCTACACACAACACTTCTAAAATGAACATAAACATGCATTATGTGTGAATTTTGGATTGAGTTGTGGATTTACATCTCTTTTTTTTGTGCTGGTGTTCAGCTGACACAGAGGACTCTTCCCCTCATACACCTGTTGCATGCAAGTAGCCCCTTACATTTCACTCTCTGTTCTTCTTTGTGTCTTCATATCATACCCAATCTTTTATGTCCTAACTCGCAAAGATTCATCCGTAATTCTTCTATTTTCAGCCCCTTATGGACCATCACTCTTCCCTTATCTAAGCAAGTATTCTGATCATGACATAAAACATACAGTGTGAATTTTTATTCAAATTCAAGTAATTGAATTGAATCTAGATAAAGAACTCCTGTTCATTTTTTATCATATCCTCTTTACATCCTTTGCAACTTAGTGGAAGGCAAGGAAGGTCCTTATGGAGCTCAAGTCAAAAGCAAGTAATCGTATCAGCGTTGCTCTCAATCATCCCCTGTTTTTTTTTTTGTCTTTTTGTTATTTAGATTTGTGTTGGTAGTCTTTAGGGAACCCTATAGAAGACTGTAGCTGACTGTAGAATTGGTACAAACCTAATACTTGAGTATTTTAGAGTAGTCATTGATCAGTATACTGTGGTCTTGTGGTCCCAGTTGTGAGCCTTATTCTCTCCACATGGCAGAGGAGAAAATTGGTGGTTTCATTGAGCACTCATCTATAACCCGCCTCCTTTGTTTTGTTTTCGGTTTGAATAAGGTGCATCTGAAGACCAAGCGATCGGAAACATTAAATACCTCTATCTCTTAGTCAACCATCTGAGAGCATGTCAGCTTATTTTAAGCATGATGTGTTGTCATGGCTCAGTGGCTTCCCAAACCTCACCTAGGGTCCCTCTGAATTTTCTTCTTGGTAAAAGATTTTCTTTCTCTTCATTTAGGCCCCCATCAAGAAAACTACCAAGCACTGTGGTTTGAGAAGTTAGACGACCCCGTATCCGGAGAGACCTTGCACGTCTACAAGGGCGGTTACTGGGAGGCGAAGGAACAAGGCAAATGGGACATGTGCCCGGACATCTTCTGATCCCAGCCGAGTCAGCCCGTTTTCCTCTGTGGTGTACAAATGAGAAGAGGTAAACTACCTTACATCAGCTAAAATAGGGAATCAAGCCTGACATCAACCTATCTAAGTCCATAACTTGAACTGATCACCCCACTTGGCTCCCCTTTTCCAGCAGTGATTTGCTCAGGATGAAGGGCATCTGGACTTCACCCTCAACGTAGATGCAATGCACATCGTAGCATTGTTGTAACATCGTAGCTGATTAGTGTTCAGCGTTCTCTCTCTCACTGCCTCTCACACACTGATGTTTATCTTGATCTTTGTCTACTGCCTGTTCTTTGGTATCACCTTTTGAGTTGCATTTGGCAACAGGTTATTCTGGTAATGTCATTATGCATTTTTCTTTACTTTCAAAGGCGTAATTCATCCAGGTGATGTCTTACAATAACCATGGTTTGCTTAGATATAGTAAGCTAACATGTCATTTATGTGTTTTGTTTTTGTTGTGCATTCTGGATTCTGATTATATTAGCCATGAATGTATTGCAGCTTCACCAGCACAGCAACACTGTAAGTCAAAGTTTAATCATACCCAACTTTTTAAATAGTTCACACAGTAAATATTCATTGTACCAGTTTCAGACCACATCAGGTGCATAAATGCACGGGCTTCAGTGGTTCTGACAAAGAAGAGGAAGTAAAAACAATAATTTTTGGACTGATATAAAATAATAAATGTCACAAACACTAAGACATGATACAGAGTTTGCCTTTGAATTTATGGTGATTTGCGGTGCTACTTTAATTTCTGAAGTGAAACAACTATACCTACATATTAGCCTTTTTTCATTTTTGCACTTGACTAGTTCAAAATCTCGTGATTTTCTTTTTTCTTTTACCCTGATATTCCACCGATCCCCCTATATAATACATGGTAGTGGTGAAGAGACGTGAAAGGTCATTATGATTATGCCTCTCCTCATATATTGGCCTGGTAACATCTGTTGTGGTGACCGATTTTTCTGATTCTGGGTCTTTAAATAGCTGCAGACGACAAGGTTTTTAAAAAAAAGTTTTTCACTATAAGAACAGTTAATAATGGCATTTCTGTGTGTACCACATTCATTTTAAAAGAATATATCTTTATTTCATATGATAGCATAGTGAATGCTATATGAACAAAAATAGAGGCACCAAACAAATCTGTAAGTACCAATGGAATAATGAAATAAATTAAAAAATACCAACAGCACTTTTGCTAATAATGAGGGGGGGGGGGGGGTATTCACATTGGTTTTTTTTTTTTTCCTTCAACAATCAATTTTGAAGAATAACTTAACACTAAATCCACTTGTTTGGATGAGGAAATTACATGTAGAGTTTCTCTACTACACTGTAAATTGATCCTGTTCACATTCTATAGTGTTTATTACAACAGAAGTTACTTTTGTTTTTACAGGGAAAACCCAATAATCCTATCCTCTAGACCCCCCGCAAAACCACCCCCCGATATATGGGTGGCAGATGCATTTTCTTTTGTATTTGTGAAGGGGGCATGTTCAAGCTGAAACTGTCTCTGTAAAGAGTGTAGCTGTTTATCATGTAATTGAGAGCAAGATCCTAATATAATGAAATCATATTGACTCCAAGAATGCTTAAGTTGAAGATAAAATGTGCTATCAAGTCTATTTTCATTCTCCACCCAAGCACACAAGAGCCTAAAGTTTGTGCTCTTAATGATGCTTGGATCGCCTCTAACAGTTGTGCTTTCAAAGTAAATATCGAGACGCACCATTTAAACAGTCGAGGTTGATTTAAGAGCAGCAGAGCTGTGCTCCAAGTTGTCACTGAGCTGTGTGCTGATTCTACTGGCTTGATGATTAGTGAAGTGAAAGGAAATGCGAGGTGTTTTTGTCTTCCTGGTTTCCTTTTAAATGTACTGATCATAGCTTTAATCTTGATTTAGGTTATTTCAGTATTTCGTGTGTTGGGAGTGTAGATGTATAAAAGACAGCAATAAGAGTGCCTCAGTGCGTATGTACATGTGGCACAAAATGAAATGCGTGAAGCGGGGAACGCTGCACACTGCAAATACTAAAATCTGTCATTGTATTCATCTCTGTTGATGATATGAGTGTAAGGACTGTGCGGTTGATGGAAATCAAATTTTTATTTTATATTCAAGTGTACTTAAAAGGAGGACACTGAAGATCACAAAACATAATGTTGCAAATATTTCTGTGTAAATATAATAAATAGTGACGTAATTGTGATAACTGGTTATATTAGAGAATCTAATGGCGGTGAAGCACTTTTATTTCTTTTTCTTTTTTATTGTTTTCTCAGAACTGGATGCATTTTCATTGTCTGAGCTGAGAGTACCATGTTACCACAAGTCACCCTCTACCAGATATGATAGCTTTATTTTAAATATTAATTTCTTTTGGTCTGAACCATCCCTTACTCTGATCTACTGTCATTCCATACATCATTTAAACAGATGATGTTGTGTTATGATGAGTGTGTTGTGAGGAATATACAGCTTAAATTACAGAACGACTTTACAGGTTTCTGTCTGTCCAGTCTTTTTCGACAAAAATAATCCTATCTCCACTGTTCAAAATTGCATAGCCGCATTATTCAATCTGTGTGTTTTTAACTTCTTTCTTAAGTTTCCTTTTTTACCCCTTTTATTGTTTCCAGCTATTTTTTTTTTTTTGCCCCTGCACTGTGGAGATGAGACGATGCCCCAACTTCCCACAATTGGTAAAAATTGACTGTAGGTGTTCTTGCACTTCCGTACAATATCCATTATTTATCATGCCCTATGTGATTTGACTTTTTGATGTTGGCTACTGAAGATTTGTCATTTTGTGAGTTTGTTTTGAAAACTTTTCCTAAACCATGTTCAGTAATTGCAAACGTGTGTCCATTAGTTAAAATATGCAGCTGTATGGACTCACAGTTCTGAGCATACTTTTCACCTTTTCTGTCCTTCAATGCAGTTTCTTAGCAGGATTGTGTTAGAGGTTGACAATATTAAAGTCTTAATGGAAATGAAGAGCATGTCTTTGCTGTTTTTGATTTCCCAAACAAAGCATCTCAAAATGGTTTCTTTTTGTTTTTGAAAAGATTTTTCTTAAATCATGCTTAAACCTGTGTATAGACAGTATAAACCACATTAATTAGTGATGTCTGTGTAGTTACTCTGGTTTTAGGCAAAAATTTAGTGAGGCTAGACTAGCTTATGGCCTCTAATGAGAAGTGAGCCAGTGTGCACAATTTTATATATTACACCTGTGCTTTTCGTACTTTGACATATCAAAATGTCCTCTGGGAAAGACGCCTATGGTTAAAGCTGCATTATGTCTCCTTTTTATGGTCAGTTGTCACATTGTCACCATCAGTTGTGGAAGAAGTACTCAGATCCTGCAATGCCTTGTTGTAAAAATACCCTATTACAAGTACAAGTCCTGCTGCAAACATTTAAGTAACAAATAAAACTAGAGGTACTATAAGCAAATATATTCTGAAGTATCAAAAGTAAATTGACTCATGCAAAATGGCCACTTTCAGAGCATTATACTTTATTAATGGCTCATTACTGATGTTTTAATATGGAGCTGGTAGCGCTAGCTGTGATGCATTAAAACATTTTGACACAACAAACAGTACAGTAAAACGGAACAGAAACGGGGCTTTATTTTCCCTGGGAATTTGGGGAAGCTTAGGGACCTGGGGGACTTTACAGCCTGAAACTGAAATTTTGCCACAGTGGGTATTTTACAGGGTATTTTCTTTAGCATTTCGAGATGTATTCTGTTTAAATTTGACTCACTTTATGCCAACAAAATTACATTTTCACATTTCAGTACCAGCATTGTGATCCACAGCAGTGTGGAGAAGCAGCTTAGAAATATCTTTAAAACAGCATTTGTGTACAGGGTGGGCTGATTGAAGACAACTTTCTCCAAATGAATCTACTAAATACAATATAAAAATCCAAATAATCAGACATTTTTAACAGAGTTCCCTGTTCGTTTTTCTTCGGTAGTTCTAAAACCGTAGCTCCGCCCCTCATCAGAGGAGTTTGTATTACACGGCAACGACGCTGAAGTTAGCTTCCGATTCGGCAGATTTTTTTGTGAAAATGAAAAAAGGACAATTTCACTGCTTTTTCTCCACATGCAGGCCACACTACACCAGGTCCAGACACAAAACCACTACACCTACAGGTCAGGTCCAGATCTTTCACGAAAAAAAAAAGCCTCGGAGGAATATCTAGTCCAGATTTGAGAGCTCTAGGTAACGTTTTGGATCTGGACCTGTGGTCTGCATGTGGAGAAAAAGCAGTGAAATTTCCCTTTTTCATTTTCACAAATAGAATTAAAGTTTTTCAAATCAAAAAAAGTGTTTAAGACAGCGTTAAGGCTTTGCCTAAAATGCATAACAGCTTCCACAGCAGTAAGAGGTGCAAAAAACGGGAACTCGGTGGCTCAGCAACGTCAGTTAACTTTCACTTAATTATCCCTTAACTGCCGAATAGGAAGCTAACTTCAGCGTCGTCACACGGCAGGCGTGGGATGATAAAACGAGTGCATCTCCGCATGACATCAGCATCTTTGTTTACTGGTCAGGCGAAGCTAGCTTATATCCCCTAGTGTGTACGATTCTATATGCATTAGCACTTAGCATCAGTTCTCTGCGCGGGTTCAGGGTGTTTGTTATTTCACTGCGTGATTTTGGGGTGAATTAGCTTATTTAGCGTAACAAATATGTCTGCAAACGCAGCTGGACCCGGAGAAGATTTCATAGACGCAAGGAGAGGCGATGGACAAGAGTGAGTGACGGTTAATTAGCTAGTTTATCGCTCTTTATGTGTCGCAGCTTATTGTTGTCCATCACATTGTTAGCGGACAGTGAAGAGGAAGCCGTTCGTCTTCATTAATTTCCCATATTACTGTGGACCCTGTTACTAGCATATCAGTGCACCCGCTAGCTAATATATTAGCTGCTGTTTGTAATTCTGTTAACTGTTTTAGCAGCGAGTGATTATATGAAGCATTAATGCAGGCCTGTTACTCACTCTTTAAATGCTTCCTCCCCATTTAACATGAGCTCTTCCTCGGTCGTGTTTACCTAAATATCGCGTTGTTATCTCTTCTATCTAAATTCTAGACCGTGTTATGGTTTGTTGTCCCTCAGGTCAGAGGGGTCTTTGTCTGCCTCTGCCCCTATGGACGTGGACGCCAAGCCCAACTCCCACAGCTTCAGATACAGTCTTAATTTCCCCAGCATCGGCCAGTGCATCATCATCAACAACAAGAACTTTGACCGGAAAACAGGTATTTATTTTGTTTTGGGGGGCCTGACTGGGATCAAGTTTATTTTCAGTTGAAAATCAACTAAATGAAACTGATGTGAATACATGTTACCACTGTAAAAGAGTATATTTGACACAGAACCAGGTTAAATGTAATATCTGATGTCATATTTGTGCTGAAACTGTAGAACAAAAAAATTATTTATGTATCAATCTATCATTGTAATTTAAATAGTAAATACCCTTGGGTTCTTAACTGTAATCAGTCGAAATAACTAAGGTGCCCATGATATGCATTAGGCACTTTTGTTTGTTTTGTTATATTCTATCCGATGGCTCACATGTACACTGTTAAAACTTTAATTAGCAGTTAAAAGTTAGCTGGCAGTAGAGGTTCCCAGTTGGTGTACACACACTTCTCCGTTTGGTGCAAGGAGATCCCTTGGTTGAGCAGCAAGTGCTTGATTAGGTTGAGCTCCATGGTGAGATCTCTAGGCGGTGGGGCTCACCTTCCTTCTGTCTGGTGGCAAATTTGTGTTGGGGAGATGGACTTGTGATTATTTGTGGTGTTTGTCTTGTCCTTCTGCAACTTAGCTGTTTGCTCCACCACGTTGTACACGGCAGGACCGATTTATATACAGTATATAGCCTGGAGTTGTGTGAGCTCCATGAACGTTCTTTATACAGAAACAAGTCAAAGTTACCTTTTAGTGGAGGTAACAGTAAAGTGAGGCTTTGCTTCTCGGTAACACCAGCTTGGTGTACAACAAGGCAGGTCAGCTGGCATCTACACCTTCATGAGAGGATAAGTGTGCTGGGGGACCCAATTTACACTTTTACACTTGTTGCTGTGGATTCCATGTAACGACATCCCATGCCAGTTAATTAGAAGTTCAAGTTGGCTCTGTGGCTGTCTTTAGTTTGCCTTTGCCTTTAACCCTTTAGAGAGAGTGAGAACAAGCAGGTAGGTGTACTAATCCTTGTGTATGCATCCTTGCATTTGGTAACGTAAGGCAATTAAATTTCCTAGTGCAGCGTACTGTTTGTGCTTTTAGAAGATCAGCTACCCATCTGACCTGCATTATGATTTGACATGCATGACATGAGTTCCCATTATTCGATTAGTTCCTCTTCTGAGTTTGATGTGTAAGTCCAAATCACTTGGATTTCCTGGTAGTCTTGCTTTAGGGAGGCAGGGTACAGAAGGAAAGCCATTACAGCTATACAGCCATTCCTCTTTTTTTTTTTTTTTTTTTTTTTGTGAAGACCATGTCTAGCCTTAAGGATCTATAGTGCAATGTTTATTCAGCGCTTGCTTCTCTGAGGATATAAAGGCTGTCTACAATAGTTGAAGATACTGTATGAAACTTAAAGAGCCTCTATTATTTGGCTGAGAAGACATCGGATATCAATGCAAGCGAACACAGCTTCAGTCTGTTCTTACAGAGCATCAGAGTTCCTGTATGATGACCTTATTTTGCTGTCAGACCTGTGTTTGACAAACCCATCTAGCAGGACTTACTGAGTACACATGACTGCTTGGTCTACAAACAGTGTAATGTTCCATGAGTAAGTACATCAAATGAGTGGGGAAAACATCAGCAGTGGTTGAACCTGTATTGCCAGGTCCAGTTCATTGTGTCCAACTGTTCAACCAAAAAAAGATTTGTGCACACTTGGATGTACCTCTGTAATCCCCCACACCCCAAGAAAATTGGATGTTGCAATGTTGGGCCATAAGTGAAAGCCAGATCAAAACTCAGTCCAGCAAGATGCACTTGTTATTTATTATGTAAATCTTTTTTTTTTTTTTTTTTTTTTTCCAAAATACTAAATTTATCAAACGCATACCTAACCCGCATTGGACCTCACACCCCACCTTAATCGCCACAGAGCTGCTGGATGAATTCATGAGCAGAATTCTCACACACCCGATGTATTATGCATTCTTGTTGCCCTCATTGAGATCAGATCTGTCCTCTAGAGCAAAACCTGCCACTGTGGTGTGTGTGTGTGTGTGTGTGTGTGTGTGTGTGTTACATTTATTTGGGCAAACGATCATTAATATGCACATCGCTAATGTTGGCTTTGTGTGTGTGTGTGAGAGAGAGAGAGAGATGTGGAGGCCTTTTACATTTTGTTGGTGGCTGTCATGCATCCATATTCTGCTGAAATGCACACACAGTGTGTGATAATGTGATTATTTGTAAGGACGATTTGCATTGCTGTTCAAGAAATAAGATTTTTGTTTTGGTGATAAATCTCCGCCGTGCTGTTTGCTCTTTGCATCAGCTGGACTAAGTTAGTGTTTTATTTTTGTTTCGGAGCTTGAATTGTCATGGTAACTTTTGCAGCACAACAGGAGAGGACACAAAACGTTAGGCTGGTAGTTTGCTTTTTCCCCCAGCAAGAGAAAGGAAGCCAGAGAGCCACTGTTAAACGTAATGGTTGGGAAAGGTCAGACTTTCTCCAGTACTAGCTACCTATTTGGTTATTTATGGTGAAGGGGGGGGTCATGAATTTTCCACCAGTTATTCAGGGAGGCTCAAGGAAACATTTTTGTAGCTCAGGAGAGGGTGTGCCGACCTAAATCCATGGCTCTGTGTGGCACGTAAACAAAATACCAAACAAACAACAAAATAATAAAACAAGGTGTAAAAACATGAAATTAAATGTATTACTGCATCTTTGGCACCTGCTGCTGTTTGATTATCAGCTATTGATTATCATTCTCTGCTTTGTTTTTAAAGGCATGAATCAACGAAATGGTACAGATGTCGATGCAGCCAACGTGATGAAAGTGTTTACAAAGTTGGGTTACAAAGTGAAGATTTACAATGACCAGACAGTTGATCAGATGAAACTTGTTTTAACTTCTGGTAAGTTTGGTGCGGAATTCATACAGAACCACCCTACAGTGTGCACACTCACAACACAAATGAATACTAAGTCTCCAAACTATTGACTCTTGTCACCTGCTGTTTGGTACACAATCTTTTAAATTTCCGTATTTTCAGTGTCAAAGGAAGATCACAGCTGCCACGCTTCATTCGTCTGTGTTCTGTTGAGTCACGGTGATGAGGGTGTGTTTTTTGGTACGGATGGCTCCATAGAGCTCAAGTACCTCACATCACTTTTTCGAGGCGATCGCTGCAAGTCGCTGGTGGGAAAGCCCAAACTCTTCTTCATCCAGGTACTGTAAGAGTTTTAATTATTTTATTTTTTATTTATCTCTTTATGCACTAACTTGTGGGCTTTGCATACAGTGAGTGTCCAACCTCTAACCAGGTCTTGTTTTGTTTGTGTGCACATTGAGTAGGCTTGCAGAGGCACTGATCTGGATGCAGGCATTGAAGCAGACAGTGGAGAAGATGGCGTTACCAAGATTCCTGTAGAAGCTGACTTCCTCTATGCCTTCTCTACAGCCCCAGGTTAATACTTATACACACAATCGCAAGTCTCCTTTTATACTTATTACCTTTTTATTTATTGCATTGATACAGCCTTTATTACATCACTCATCCATCTACAGGATATTACTCATGGAGGAATACTATGACCGGGTCCTGGTTCATCCAGTCACTGTGTGATATGATCAGCAAATATGGAAAAGAATTGGAGCTCCAGCACATCATGACACGAGTGAACCACAAGGTGGCAGTAGAGTTTGTGTCTGTCTCCAATTCACCAGGCTTTGATGCAAAGAAACAAATCCCATGCATTGTGTCAATGCTGACCAGAGAGATGTATTTTTCTCCTTGATGTTGTCTCTACTTCAGAAGACTTCAGCCTCGCCGGCCTTCATCTGCAGAAGAAAGGCTTGAGCATGTGCATGGGTTGGTGTTTGTGAATTATTTTAGTTTACACTTCCTGACTGGATATCTCTTGAAACCTCAGCTTACATTTCTGGGAGAGTAGATGTGATGCAAAGTCGCTGTCACATTTCACAAGCTTGTCTGGGATATAAGGCATTACAATGTTTATCCCTGCAGGAAAACTATTTGTATTCTATTCTAAAAAAAAAAAGTAACCTTAAAAAACATTTATTTTTTTTAAACAATGTCAATGTAAAATTAAAGACTAAAATAACATTGAAAAATAATTAATCTGAAGATAAAAGGTAATTGAGTAATTCCATATTCACAATTTGCTACCAGTAGAGGCCTCTTTGTTGTTTACATTGTATACATTTCAGGGAGAAACATTGGCGCTAGTTTGATAGGAAGTTTGACCTTCTATATTTGTTTAATCATGAAACCATAGATGGGCTTCCTGCCTTCCAGCATCAGCATTGTTATGAGTCAGCTGTTTATTTGAACTCAAGTGGGATCATTTTGTCTTCTATTACATCCTTTATCTTTTTTTAATCTAGTGACATTTGGCATTAACAATCATTCAATGAATTTGTACCTAATGAGTTGTGTGAAGCCTAAATGGATGCTACACTGACTCTCAGTAGGTAAATTAAAAGGATAATGTTGTGTTGCAAATTCTGGAGCATCCACCCAACTATCCTGTGTTTTTGTTTTTAAAGCTCAGAATGCAATTTTTGATGTTTTTCTAAATATGGATTTCTTTGAATGAACTGTTTGTAATTGTCCTCAAATTAGTGGAGGTCAAGCTCCATATCATGCATTAGTAAAGCCAGCACACTAGCACAATGCTTTTAATTGGGGCACGTTTTGAGAAATCATTTAGAGCACAACTTTACATTTCATATTTGGCATTAGTGCATGTATTATCATGTGGTTTTTAAAGAGACAATTAGAAAAAAAATTATGCTTTTTCACTTTTAATTGATGGTTACAGTCAACTTAAATCATTTCCAATGGAGCCATGAGTGAAACTTTCATATGTAACCATCAGCTTTGAGAGATTCAAAAGCTCAATTTGGTGGTCTTCTTATCCAGGTCCACTGACTGTCCAGTGTTTAAGTCATATCAATGTAAATATTTTGCTGTGAATGTCACTTTTTGGCTTTTGTGTGTTATCACTATTTTGTTAGCTGCCACACTGAGGTTGCTATGTTTCTCCTGAAAAATAAAGACCACTTTTCATTATTCTGTGTTATAGTGTTATTGATTTTGCTATTGGCTCTTACACATTAACAGTAGTATAGATCATCAACATCCAGAGATATAAAGTTAAAGTGCTCACAGTCTCATAAAGTCTTGCGTTCATATCTTGTACTCAACCAGAGTTAATCTCTACAAATACAGTAAAGGGCCTACTTGTGTACACGTCTTGATTGTAAACAGGCAGGATTATTCCAGATTTGGCATGCCTGGAGGTGAGAAGAACTGGGCCACCAGATCCTGAGGCTCGGTGCCAAATAAAACTTGGCCTCAGATTCCGTCACTGCCAGCACAGACGCACTTAACCTAAACTAGCTTACCAAACAACATGCCACTTACTACCTGTTGGATGTACTGAATACAAAGGCTCACAGCTGTCACTTCTCACCTAAATACAGCAACAGTATATATAAATATATATATATATATACCTCTAGGTTAGCAATTGTAAATGACTTTGGATAAAAGCGTCAGCTACGTGAGTAAATGTAGCGTAAAGATTAGGTATTGAGTCAACAAATCTGCACCTCAATGTTAACACCTGAGGCAACTAATATACAAGCATGACATGTACACAACATTGTCACATGCCATTATTAGTGCAATTTGTGTGCAGCCATCAATTAATCTGCCAATTATTTTCTAAATTGATCAATCATTTGGTCTTTGAAATATTACAAAACTTTGAAAATGTTTATCTTAGAGCCCAAGGTGACATCAAGCGTCTTGTTTAGTCTGACTAGTTCAAAGCCCCAAACTACAATGTACTATAATGTAAGACCAAGAAAAGCAGTCAGTTCCCAGATTTTACTTATTAATGTAAAAATATATTTATTAATCATTTGATAAATGATTAATTTATTATCAAAATAGTTGCCAATTAGTTTTCTGTCGATTACCTAATCGATTGATGCGGGTCTACAATCAAAGTGTCTGTTTATGTGGGCTTGAGATGTAATGAGCTGACAGAATTATCTGTGTTTAAACATCTTTATGTCCAACATATTTCGCCAATAAATAATAAAGAAAGAAAGAAAATACTTGGGATACCCCTGTATATTATACTCCAGTACAGCAGTCCTGTAATAAACATTAGCATTTTAAGGTAGCTACCTTTGTAAAAACTTATATAATGGTGTTGATTTAACTCTATGGTAGTTTTTGAGGCTTTTTGTGGTATTGGATTGCATTGCATAGTAAGATGTGAATATGTATGCTGCTCCACATATAAATGAGGTGGACAAGTATGAATAATTAGACCTTTCAATACATGCAATACCTATATATTACAAACACAACACCAGTAACCTCAGTTAGCTTAATGTTAAACATGTTTTTGTAATGTATTTTAGTATTATTTGATTATGCTTTATGTGTAAGTCTGTGTCTGTTCTGTGTTACTCTTGCAGAAAGACAGATTTCCCTTTTTGTGACAATAAAGTATAGTAGACTAAGAATACTGCATTGAATCCGGCAGGTGTTTCTCTTTCTCTGGCCACGCTTTCCCCCCACATTAGTATGTTGTTGTGCCAACCCTTAGATAAACTTTAAATTAAACTGACTGTTGTTATCGTTAACCATCAGATCAGCATAAGACTGGAAAGCAGGTTCTAACAATAAGAGGGACTTTGGTGGTCTTCTAATGAGGAAAGTAGAAGATTACGTGTGGCCCCTGAACGCAGCACAAGTCCTCGCCTCTTTTGTCGCTGAAAATAGGCCCTAATACTCTCAGTTGGGGTTAGTTGGCTGCAGTGCGCGTCGTGTCAGGTTGCTGATTCCCCTGATTTTACATGGAGCACCTGTGTCGTGCTGCAGACTCTGGATCAGCGCGGCGTGATTTATTTTCCCCTGTAGTCCATCTCTGAAACATGCCCAAAGTGTAGGTCACCGGGTAGCCTAATTTCTGGATGGAGCTGTAAGACCTCTGCGCGGTGTAAACAATCTTAAGAAACAGTAGTTTTCTTTGATTCTCATGCGGACCACCGTTAACTTTGACTGAAGCGAGAATGGAAAAGTTCCTTCATGTAGCTCCGCACTCTCTGGCTCTGGTGCTGTCGGAGCTTTGCAGAAAAGATGAAGGGGACTCCCCATCATCATCACCGGCCGTGCGCTCAGTAAACTTGGAGCATCACACCGGCTACGAGGTCTTCGCTAATTTCAAAGCTGTAAACATGCAGCATTTCTGGAACAAGGCTCTGACGCACGCGCTGTCCGAGATCTTCTTCCTCGGCTGGATAGATGAGCATGTGTTGCTGATCCAGGGCAAAGAAGTTCACCTTCAAGTCCTCAGGAACGGATGGACCAGACGGACCCTAAAACCACCACAGGGCTTTGACATCAAGTGCATAGGTGGGTATGTTGGATCATCAGAGACAATATGCATAACCATGCTATTACACTCCACTGTAAAAATGCAAAGTTGCACAGGAAGTCCTATAAATGAGAGTGGCTGGTTTGCTACTTAAGGTGCAAATGTTTGGAAAGTACAGGCTATGTTTTCTGCTATCTTTGTGCAGGAACTTTTGCTTGCAACGTGTCAAAAAACAAAGCAGCCTCATTCACCAGTAACAAAGAAATATTTAGGTTAAAGCAGCGCACAGTAGCAGTAAACACAAGCGTTTAACAATAAGTATAAGGTGCAGTGGCAGTAACATGTAATCAAATCTGGCGAATCTTGGCCTCCAGCCACAGAGTCTGTCAGAATGATTCAACTATGTGACATAGATAAAAAGATTTAAGCTCCTGTGGGC
Organism: Micropterus salmoides; assembly: GCF_014851395.1. Taxonomy (NCBI): domain Eukaryota; kingdom Metazoa; phylum Chordata; class Actinopteri; order Centrarchiformes; family Centrarchidae; genus Micropterus; species Micropterus salmoides. Next base: position 6,331,902 of record NW_024040263.1, read on the forward strand.
CATATTAACTGGTATGCCATTTAGCAGGGTTTCCCCTTACTGTGGATGTCTGTTCAGAGCTGTAAAACTCGATTCAGATTTTAAAGTCACAAAAGTTAACATGTGGACTTCACTTACTTGAGACCTGACTCGCTGAAGACTTGAGCTGAGTTGAGCGTTGATAGCAAAAACAACCAAGTCTCAGGGTCACTGCTGGTCAGTTTCTACAGTCAGTTTCTCAGTGTTTGTCATGTATGTCACCTGTCGGTAATCTAAATACCATCCTGGCAGATTTTGTGGCTCTTCAGAGCTCTGCTGGTTGTCTCGTGCCAATTATCACACTTCTTTAATAGCTGACAAATTCTGCTGATTAGCACCCAACCTTATATGACCCTCCTTTTTTGTAAATGTGAGTTAAAATACTTTCCCCTGAGGTTTTTATATGATATTGTCTACACCCTCTGAGAGTCAAGTTAACAGTTCAGCTGCAGGGTACATGATGCCAGTCGAAGCTAGTCTGATGAGAAGAGTTTAGGCAGCATCTCACCTTATAACCTCAGCTGCTTCATATCACGTAGATTTACTCAGAGCCAGGACTTCTCCAGATGAACATTCCCACACTCATACTCATCTTCCTCTGACAAGGCTATAACTCAAGTTTGCGCTTGGACAGGTTTGGACTTATTGTTAGCAAGTTTAACCGCTGCACCCATCATACTGTCCTCACAAGCTTCCGTGTCTGAGTGCATGCGTGCGTGTGTGTGTGTGTGTGTGTGTGTGTGTGTGCAAACGAGAGAGGCGTGCAGCATGTCATAGTTCAACTTATTTATGTCTATTTCACAATAGAGCCTCAATTTAGATCATCAATTTTAAGTTATGGAGCAGGAGGAAAAGACAATGAAGATTTGATAAAGCCTTAAATCTTCAATACTTGTTTGTTTGGTATATCGGTCGTCTTTAAGGCTCAAGGACATCTTGTACTTTAGTAAAAGCACACCTAATGTCATTACATTTTACAGTAAAAATTAGCAGGGTTTCCAGCTAGGGAGTTGTTTTATTGGGGAGGAAAATATTAATGTACTTTTATGAAATGCTGAAACTGGCATCACATCAGACAGACCAATTTGCAAATGCCTTCGCCATCCTAAGAAAAAAAAATATCGTGAGCAGGAGGGTGACTAACAGGTGAACCTAGTGTAGAATTTAGCAGCTGAAGAACCAGATATTTCCCTCAGGTGTTGGGTGGAGACCAAAAACAGAGCTAAAAGGAGCATGAATACTCATCATGAATACTCAGTACTTGTGTACTCATCAGGTGGCCAGAATCCAAATGAATGCTTATGTTGCTCTGAAACTTTTTTTAATTTTATTTACAGCTTGTTTCCAAAGACCAAAATGGCCAGAAAAATCAATTATTGCAGTACAGTATAAAAGTCTGCACTGCAATTTAAAAGGTAAAAAAAAAGCACGGTTTTATTGTGAAGGTGGGCCATCTCACCTTAAAAGAAGGCCACCTCTGCCCCCATCCTAAAAATATTATAAACGTTCCCGCAGCTCTGTGTAAAGAGGCAACTGATTGGTAACAATTTCCTGGGGTAAACCTTGTAGTAGGTATTGGTATTAGTGTATTTGCAAATACCTTAACAGATATACTTTCAACTCAAAGTTTGAGATTACACAATTTCTTTGTCTTAGCTCATCGTGGCATCTACTGCAAAGGCACTACACCTCATTCATTGTTCGGATTGAACTGTAAAGTTAGTGTGTTTTGAATATTCAAACATTCTTACAGCTCCTTTCATGTTTCAGATTTCTACATTGAGCTGCTAGACATTGATTGCATTGAATTGAAAAGCTACAAGGTCTTAGGTAAATCTTAATATAGATTGTGATTTTGTGTCACTGTTTGGTTTTTCTGCGTCCCTCTGTCAAACGAAGTGACGTAGCATCACTCACCCAAGTGAAGCAAACACTGATAAGCTGTGGAATGTTTGTCTTATAGCTAATAACTCACCAGACTCTGTGGTGCCAAAACAAACAGAGGCTATATGCAGTTGGTCCGATGTAGAGGAGATACTGATGTAGTTTTGTGTTCTTCTCTACAAAACCCATAATGTAGGGTGGGAAATCATTGCCATACATGCAACAATGCAGTGTTTTTTTCCCTACTCACATGGGTGGCCCCCACACTGTTGAGCAGCATTATCAATCTTTCGTTTAATAATAAGCTCATGAGAATTCAACCAGGAGTTAAATTTTAACCATTTTACTCCTTTACATCACCTGACAGCTCCAACATGCAAAACGTACCTATAAATCAGTCAGATTAGGTGGATTTTCCCCTTCAAAGCACCCAAAAATCTTTAATTGGGATTTTGTTGTTGTTTATTCTTATAGAAAATGTCCTATAATGAGTAATGATGATAGTATACAGATGGAAACCACCGCAGTATTGATTTTCTGGAAGGAGCTGTATGATTCAGTGTGACTCATTTTCTTAGCTGAAGTCTGAATATTTTTAAGTTTGTTTTTTTTCGCCACAGGTTGTTCATTAACTACGTGTATAGAAGGTCAGCATTTGGCATATTGTATACTTGCAAAATGACATGACAATATTATATGTCATTTATTAACAAGCTTTTGGATAAATAAAAGCATCTGTCAAGTGTTGTTTTACAGATATGCTTTGCAGAAAAGACTGTAGGAAGAAAACTCAGACACCACCTGTGGTACATGTTTACTCTGACATTATAACGCTGCAGGGGAAACAGAAATGTATTAAAATCTCCATTACTTAAAAAATTACACCTGATACAGTTTTTTATACATCTTACAAGGCTGAAGTCATACTGTTGTCAACCATATAGGGCATTTACTCATTTGACTGCTACATGTTTACATAATGCAGATTATCCCCTGAACTGCCTGAGAATGTTTGATTAGGGGCTGAGAGCCAACAAGTAGCTGGATTAATACATTTAGACAAAAGTTGTGGCTTTTCGGCTGTGTGGAAACAGAGTGTTTTTTAAAACTGACAATTCAATCTGATTAACTGGGGGACTTTGTATCCGTTAGTAACAATGAACTAGGAGGAGTGTGTGCTCTTAAGGAAGGAAAAGCAGAGCGTTTGTTCAGCAAAACACTATTGCACAGCATTCCCTGCTATAGCCCAGGTTTCCACTGAAAGGAAAGGGAGGGTCCCAGTAGAGAATTGGGGGAAATGTTTAACGCAGCAGACAGATATGTTGCCGTATATCAGATCAGGATGTGAGCAACAGATAGGGTGTAGCTTTAGCCCCTTATTCAGGGTCTGGCCTAGAGAGCTTATTCTAATAAAACGTGTTGTCATAAATGTTCCACTGGAGGGCAGACCACCCGCAAAAAATGGTCCTTTTTTGCAAGGAGGTTGGATGAAGTTCTAACAGGCTGCAAATCCTTTACTGTCTGACTGCTCAGGAATGCTGTCTTAAATAGCAGGATAGTACTATCCCACTATTGAAATGTTAATCTAAACACAATACAACACAAGTGTCTATTCCATGTAGGATTTATCCTGCATGCAGAGTTCATTAAATAAAATTTTGTCATTAAAAAAGTTCCGATTGTATATATATGTAACACAAGCCTTTTGACATATCCAGTTTGGATTAGATTATTGTTGTCTTACTCTGAGTTGATGTACTGCACCTAAAGCCACGCTAGCTATGGCTATAGCGATAGCAATGTTGGTCAGTCTGTCCAGCAACTAGTTGAAACTGGGTTCTCTGTGCATCTCCAGGCAATAAACAGCTGAATCCAGTTCTTCACAACTGTGAGGTTGACAATAGTGGTTAAGAGTGAAATTTCTTGATGACTACTGGATGGATTGTTATAAATTGTATATTTTATGTATTATGTATTTTTGAGTGCTGATTAACGAATGTTAACATGCTAAGACACTAGCTACGATGGTGAACATGGTAAACATTATACCTGCTAAACATCAGCATGCCAGCATTATCATTGTGAGCATGTTAACATGCTGACAATAGCACCGCCTCACTGTGTAAGTGTGTAAGTACAGCTAGCATGGCTGACTATAGAAAAACAGCATTTTATCAGATTAACAGCCATGTGATTTAAAAATGTCATTATTAATGTTAATTAGTTTTAATAAGCTCCAAGACCACGATGCTTGGTAAACCTATGTAAGCCTGCTTCATTACTGAAAACATTATTGCCCCAAGATGTAGCCCAAGACTATGATACTGTAGTGACACTGCACTACTGACACTATAGTTAATTATACTGTCCCAAAGTCCAAAGTGACCTCTTCAAATTGCCAACAATCCAAAACCCATATATATACAGTTAAGTATTAAATCCTCGTATATAAGTAGATGGAACCAGTGAATTCTAAGCTTTTTTGCTTGAAAAATTACTGACACAATGAATCAATTATCAAAATTGTTGCCGATTATTTTTTTAATTTCTAAAACCAACTAACCAGTAAATCATACTAACTCTAATGGTCTCACGTTAGGAGTCAACAGAATTTTCCAGGGGAAATCTAGCAAGAATTCAAATCACTGTAGCTGTCGTACATTCATGTATTTTTCAGTAAATTTCTTTCCACTTTTTGGACATCCTGACGCTTTTTTTTCTCCCAGTTAGAGTAATTGTGCCTCACGGTGCACACGAGTGTTGAAAGAGATCAGCTTCTCTCAGCAGCGATGCAGGAGTATTTTCTGTCCATGTAACAGACAGTCAGCCCGTGTCTATGTGGTGTCTGTCTGCTTCTATCTTGAGTAACTGGCTCTTTAAGGGAACAGCACTCAAAGGTAACAGCTATGAGATCATCGGCTTGCGTCGTCATGGCAACAAAGGCTGTTGCAGCACTACTGAGAAATAAAATGGCTGGCGTGGTGTCGCTCTCCCCTCCTCCTCCTCCTCCTCCTCACCCCTCCTTCCCTTCCTCTCCTCTTTCTCTCTGGTATCAGTGAACTGGAGCAGATTGGTTGTGACACCCCCCCCCCCCCCATGCCCCATCCTGCCCTCTCACTTTGCTCCTTATTCTGTCCCTCCAACCGTCCATTCACACTCCACACATGTGAGTCAGCAGGAGTCTGCAGCTAGCAGGGGGCTGCCACTCTGGACATGATTAAGGTGATGCTTTGGGTTTTTCTTTTTCATTGACAGCTCCACACAACCTAGTTATTGAATCAACTGGTGGAAAGCACTGATGAGGAAGACACAAATCAGCACCTTTCCAAATGATTCCCTTTGGTTGTGAGACACCAAAAGAGGCAGGATGGTGGTTTAAGGGGCCCCTCATCTTTCTAGAGCAGAGCTAGTAAGACAGAGCGGGTGAGGGAACAGGAGAGGATGGACGGTGAGGATGGAAATTTTGCCAAAGATACAGAGCCTGAGCTATTCCCTGGACATCATCTGAGGGCTGAATATTTTTATTTCATTCTTGTGTGTGTGCGTGTGTTTCGAGCTGTTGATATTTGCTCTCCTCTCTGCCTTATGCATGTCCTCGATCTCGCTCCCTCTCTCTCTCTCCCTCTCTCTCTCTCTCTCTCTCTTGCATCCTCCCCTCCCCTCAGCCTCAATCACCCAGACACAGACGCATGCATGCTCACGCAGAATTGCACGCAGCAGGCGGATGCGCGCATACACACTTTCTCTCACACACACACACACACACACACACACTCACACACCACACACACACACACACACAAATACACACACACACACACACACACATACACGTATACACACACACATACTCACACACCCTTCCTGGAGGTGCTGGGAGCAGCTGCAGCATTAGCGTTGAAAGAGATTTGCCGTTGACTGGAGTTTGCATCCCCCCCGTTAATGAATGGATGCTACGGCGATAGGCTCCGGAGCTTCTTCCGTTGGATTGCGGGAAACGGTGGATATCTATTCTTGAATTTATTTATTTATTTCTTTGCTCTCCATTTTTTTCTCCCCACCCTCTCCTGGTGTGCTGTTGTCGAAAGGACGATGGGGTCTTGTGCTTGATCGGATAAAGATGGAGGTGAACGTGGCGTCTCCGGTGCTTGGCATACTATTGAGGTTTCACTGCCCATTAGGGTGAATGGAGCTTTTATTTCCGTTTTTTTTTTTAAGTGGGCTCTTTTGTTTTCCGTGGATCGGCTGAGCACTCCTGTGGTGAATTGGGCTATTGTCGAAGACTGGGCCTCTTAAGCTTTGAATCTTTGACTGTCCATCCATCCCCTCCCTTCCTTCCCCTGTTACCTTCTACTCAAAAGGAACAAGCGGATCCCTAAACCTCCACTGAAATCTCTCCTCACCGTCTTCCTTGCTTCCAATGCCCCATTTCCCTCATCTCTACCCCTGCCCCCCCACCTCTCTCCTGCTCCCTCCTCCCACATCAGAGCGGCTACGTAATGTGCCTCCCTACGCATGCAAATGGGGATGCTACAAATGGTGGCTGGGACTGATGCCGATGAAAGGGTGATGCCTCGCGCAATCACCTGCACCTCCGCCGCTGCTGCCATCGCTCCAGATCAGCCTGGGAGAGCCCAGCAGCCGATGACAACCAGCCACAGTGCGAACACAGTCGTTTGTAGCTTGCTCGTGGATGTAAATGAGACGTGTGTATGTGTGTGAAGGTGCACACCGGTTCCTGCCATGTCTGGTGTGTGATCGCTCTAGCGGGACGTTCTTACTGATGCGGGGGAGGCACTGAGCCTGAGGTTGGCCGACCTCCCCCTGCACACCCCCCCTTTCCCATCTCCCTCCTTCCTTCCCTCCTCCCCATTCCATCACTCTCCCTCCTTTTATCCCAGAAGCCCATGGGGGTGAAGGCCACCTGGTAAAGGGGTCACGATGAAGAAGAACCGCAGCAGCAATCTGCGACGGGCCTGGCCCAGCTCGGAGCTTACCGAACGCCCGCTGGAGCACAATCTCTCCCGTAGTGAGAAAGACATCCATGTGCAGAAGCAGCATCTTCCTCCCCCTCCTCCTCCTCATTTCTCTCCGTCCCCGCCAAGTTATCGTGCGCCAGGTGAGTGTGATACTCCCACCAACAGTGGCTCCACCCTCTCTCTATGCAGACCTGCTCGGAGTTAGCAGACACAGCTTGATTTGTGAGCAAAGGGCAGAGTACAAAGTGGACGATGTTTTTATGTTATCAAGTAGGAAATTATAACTTTTCATTTTCATTCTTTCTCTAATATATATCAAATGAGGTCAAATAGAAATAGATTTTAAATGATTCAAGCTAAAGCTTTCTATTATTATAGGCCCTATTAGACACTCATTTATTCTTGTTTTAAAAGTCATAAAACTATATCTCAGTGGGTCCAAATCTCTGTAACTTTCTGACTTCTTGACATATTTTAACATCTCCATATTTAATGACCCATATTTGAAAATATGAATAAAACAATCAATTTTGTACCATTTAAATGTTTTTTTTAATTCATATTTTCCTGAACACCCAAACGTTCAGTCAGATTACAAAAGGGCTTTCAAACTAATGTCTCTAGATAGAAAATCAAATCCTTTCAGTCCCTTTTATTATAAATATTTGCTTATTTTTATGCTGCTGTCTTTCTTGCTTCACTGAAAGATGTGAAACATAAATACTACAACCTCATTCCCACACCCCTCAGAGATTTGCTCTGTGTACACCTTACCAAAAAAAAAATGAAGTTCTATTAAAGCACAAGACATATAGATTTTTTATTTTTGTGGACCAATTTACCAGATCCTTCTTTTTTCACGTTTACTAAAAACCCATAAAGCCGTGTAAAGCCACATAAAGCTTAAGGGGCTGTGATACTAAGCAGAGATAACGTCATCGTGTTGCTTAACTGACCATTCAGCTGAGTGTGGTGAGGAGGCAGGGCCCTGCACAGATTTCAGCTCAGCCGAAAGAAGTGTGGACAGCGAATGATAACAAAACTTTAAAACACTTATCAGTGAGGCAACAAATATTCTGTTGGTCATGGAGACATAATGTTAGGTTAGAAATCTCGTGTGATTCTCTACTAATCACCAGATTTAGGTTAGAAGACAGAGTCAGCTACAGCACCGACGCTGCAGTGGTGTTGCTTTACAACCTTTCAGCAGGGCAGATGTTTGCTCTCAGAGCGGCTTGATGCAGGGCCGTCTGGTTGTAGGATGATCTCACTACTCACTACTGCCGACAGCAAAGCCAGCTTAATTCAACAAAGGCAACAATTCTGTGTGTAAGCTCTCAATGTCAGTTATATTTTGTAAAATTTTTAAATACGTTGGCATTCTGAAGGATTGCATAAGCTCCCCTTTTCTGTTTGTGAGATGATGTGAATGGAATAACGAGGTTGCAAAGACCCAGGTGATCTCACGCTACGGTTGCTGCAGCAGCTGCCTCGCTTTGCTTACCTATGAGAAACAGGAGGAATGAGAGGCTGAACGAGGCACAGAGAGGAGGGGTGGAGCTGTTCCAGGCAGCATGCAAACTGCTGCTGTTTGACCATTACATCATAGCTTCACACGCTGTTCATTCATGATCTCACAGTTGTGCTTGTGCCGCCTCATCCTCCTCCTCTCTCTCCTCCTGCAGGTGACGTGTCTCCGATCAGTATGTCACCTATCAGCCAGTCACAGTTCATTCCGCTGGGGGAGATCTTGTGCCTGGCCATCTCTGCTATGAACTCTGCCCACAAGCCTGTCAACCAGGAGGCTCTGGTGGAGCACCTCACTGCCAGCTTCCCAGGTACGCTCCTCTGACCTGGTTCTTAAAATGGGACTGCACTAAAGCATGCAGTGAGTGATTTTTAAATACAACATGTGGCACATTTTCTGTAAAAACAAAAGTAGAAATGTTGATGATATACACCTGTGTCTCTGCCATACCTTGTCTTCTGATTTGTTGCTTAAGAACATCCTCTCAACTACAATTTCCAAGCGAAAATTTCACACACATCTAACATGTTAAGTTATCTGTTCATCTCTGACTGAAGTGATCTGACACATTTCATAGATTAAATTGAGAATTTAGATATTTCACCCTGGAAAATCAGGAATACATCTGAAACAGTTGGTCAATTAAGCGATTAGTCAATCAACAGAAAATTCATCATGATATTTATATAAAAATTGTAATTTTTCAGGCAAAATGCCACAAATTCTCTGGTGCCAGCCTCGCAGATGTGAGAATTTGCTGATCCTGTGACTGTCGTTTGGACAAAATAAAACATTTGAAGACATCACCCTGGGCTCTGGGAAATTCTGGCAAAAATTTTTCACTATTTTCTGACAAACTTAAATCCATAATTATTCCTAAAAATGTTGGTAAGACAGGCCTAAAATGTTCTAAAACATAGCTCCCTGTCCCATCCTCTTCTCTGAATGTTTTTGGTTCTCTATACAAGTGACACACATACACACACACAGTATATACATACTTATTTACAGTATCTCACAAAAGTGAGTACACCCCTCACATTTTTGTAAATATTTGATTATATTTTTTCACGTGACAACACTGAAGCAATGACGGTTTGCTACAGTGTAAATTTTTGAGTGTACAGCTCATATGTCTATTTCCCAAAGACAACCTCTGGATAGGATGCTGAGCATGTGCACTCAATTTCTTTGGTCGACCATGGCGAGGCCTGTCCTGTTGAACCGCTGTATGTTCTTGGCCACTATGCTGCAGCTCAGTTTGAGGGTTTTGACAATCTTGTTATAGCCTAGTCCTTCTAGACCATCGAGCAACCATTCTTTTATTCAGATCCTCAGAGTTCTTTGCCATGAGGTGCCATGTTGAACTTCCAGTGACCAGTATGAGGGAGTGTAAGAGTGACAACACCAAATTTAACACACCTGTTCCCCATTCACACCAGAGAGCTTGTAACACTAACGAGGCACATGACACCGGGGTAGGGAAAATGCCTAATTGGGCCCAATTTGGACATTTTCATTCAGGGGTGTCCTCACTTTTGTTGCCAGCGGTTTAGACATTAATGGCTATGTGATGTGTTATTTTGAGGGGACAACAAACAGACCAGTATTAATTGTTAAACCTGAATTCGGTGACAGCATTTTATATTGTTACAAATTATTATCTCATCTTATTATTATCTTATCTCTCCTTAAGAAATTTTCTTTTTGACTGTCTCCAGATTGTTGCAATGCTCCAACAAAAGTTTACAGTGTTGTTTATTTAATGTTTGAATATACTCATTTTTTGAATAGTATAGTAATTTTCTTCCTTATTAGAATTTGTAAAGCAATTAAATACAGGATTAGTCCTAATATTGGTGAAACAAGCCTAAAAATGTATTAAAAAGGTGTATTAAAAGGTTTAAAAGCACAGGTTTAACCAGCATGTAACCAAGTTGGTAGTCAAATTTAATGAGAAGTATGTCTTTGAAATTCATCTTTACTTCTATACAATGCCAGAGTGGAAAGGAGTTGAACTTATAGGTTGCATCATTTCTGTGTAAAAAAAACAACAACTGATGTAATGTTAGGCAACACAAGGCCTTCCTAGACAAGGGTTATGAGTAGTGATGTTCAAAATGGACTACTTTTAATGTTTATTTGGTAAAAAGAGGTGATTGATGGTGCTTTGCACCCTAATTAAATATCATCATATGGTAGGAGTCATCTGGTAATGAGAGTGTTTACTTGTTTTTTTTTTATTAATCTAAGATTGTGTTTGGTATCAGTATGTTAGTTGATGTACAAGTCATGGACATTCCTTAAAATGCATGGATTTGTGAGAGCTGAGAAATGGGTTGATTTAAGAAAAGTTAGGTTAGTCAACAAAAGAGAAATAAATGTCCATTTGATGCTTTTCAAAGGCACAGAAAGACCTGTGATCATTTTAATAATTTCCTACAGGATTTAATAAAAACTTTTTTTAGATAAAAAACCTAAATAGAACATTAAAATAAACGGCTGTTAAAACTGATGTTCCCACCTTACAAATTCATGTTGTGTGTTATCAAGGAAAATTCAAACAAGTTTCAAGGCAAATAATTTAATGTTCTATTTTATAGATTAGTTTAAATTCTAGTGAGATAGTTTTTCCGGAGACACTGAATCAAGCTGCATTTTAGATAAACAATATCTACAATATCTGTATTTGACTTAATAGTGCATCCATGAAAAACATATATTTATATATAACATATATATTTACTTATATTTGAAAATTTAACTCAACATAAGCATTATATATCATAGCTTGAATGATATGTTGGGATAAGAAGATGCAGAATAAATGCGAGATACTGTCATGCTGTGTGTTGTTTTTCACAGTATTTTTATTTAAAAAAATACAGAATCAATTAACTATTTTTTATTTTAAAAATATGATGGGAAACTTAAGGGGAAAAGGTAAAACTTCAGTTTAGTTGTTCATCAGAATAAAAAAAAAAAGTTTCAATTATACTCTGAAATATAGAAATATCTCAGATCATCCTCACCTAGTACCATCTTTCACTGCTAATTTTTAGTCAGAGTTAATATGCCTCTGATGTGATACCAGATTAAAATTTTAATTGGTGTGTAAACTTGCATTGGTTGACTGAAACATCTTGCAAGTGCCACTTTTCTTTCATGTTGTTATCTTATCTCTCCCTGACAAGCCTTTTTTTTTTTTTTACCTCATCATGATTTGCTAACAGCAATTCTCACATCGCTTAAGACAAAGGATCCTGTCTTGCACAAACTTCAACTGAAATTTAAAAAACTGTGCTTCAACTTTGTCCGATATATGTTCCCTGCAGGCGTGCCTACACCCAGCTCAGATGTTCTGCGACATACCCTGAACATGCTGGTGCGAGAGAGGAAGATCTACCCAACTCCAGAGGGCTACTTCATTGTCACCCCCCAGACCTACTATATCACTCCTTCCCTCATCAGAACCAACAACAAGTGGTATCACCTTGATGATCGGCTGCCAGAGCGCCAAACGCAACAGTCGCAGCAGCAGCAGCAGCAGCAGCAGCAGCAGCAATCTCAGCAATGCACTTCGCCTCAATCTGGCAACGTCACACCATCCACACCTGGCTGCCTGAGAGAGAGGCCTCCTCGGAAGAATCACAGTGAGTCATACAACTCCTATCGCGAGGACCCACCCAGACTTCACACCTCCGCTCTCCAAAGTAAGTCACCAAAGGAGCACAGGGGAGATTCTTACCAAACTAAGCCGCCCAAGGATCACAACAGTGGGGAACCACCACCAAGCACGTCTGCCAAGGAGCACCGAGGGGAACCGCCATCATACCCCTATCCCCCTCTTCCCACTTCCCCTGCTGTCCAGCAACCTCCGCCTCAAGATCCCACAGAAAAGAACAAAAACATCACTTCTTTCCCTTATAAAACTGACACTCTGACCAAAAAGAAAGAAGGAAGTGGTGCTGTAAGTGGCGAGAAGCAATCCAAAAGGTTTGGTCTCAGGCTCTTTAGGCTGAGTTTCAAGAAGGACAAAATGAGGCAACTGGCCACCTTCTCAGCCCAGTTCCCCCCTGAGGAGTGGCCTCTTCGTGATGAAGATGTGCCAACCACTCCTATTCCCCGTGAAGTAGAGATGGAGATAATCCGCAGAATCAACCCCGACCTAACAGTAGAGAATGTGGCAAGGCACACGGCTGTGATGAAGAGGCTGGAGGAAGAGCGTACCCAGAAGAACAAGGCAGGGTCTTCAGCCCAGCACAGTGCACGCAGCAGGAGGGGGAGGGGCCACAGGAGGGCCCCACATGGTAAGTCCCGCTCACACAGCAAGCCCCGAACCTCCAGGGGAGACCCGTCTGAGGGTTCAAACTGGGACCTTTTGTTCATGGAAAGGGATTACCGCTTCTTTAGCCACTCGTTAGTACGCTCGCCTAGGGAGGCCATGTACACCTTGGAGCGCAGGCGAAGTGGAGGTGCAACATACCTGGTCCATAGCAACCCCAACATTACTGAATCTTACTGCCCTGTTACCCCTGAGTGGGACGTGTCTGGAGAGTTAGCCAAGAGACGGACTGAGATGCCCTTCCCAGAGCCGTCGCGCGGGACTTGCCAGTCCAGAGTGCAAAGAAGTCACAGTCACAATCAGGACAGGAAGTCACGTCATGAGAGGTCAGACCAAGCGAAGGAACGCTCTCGGTCCATGGACAACTCCCTCAAGGGCCCGACACTGGGGGCGCCAGAAGACTTTGAACCCAGTCTGGAGGAACGTAGTCATTACTACACCGATGACGGCACTCTACGTGCCACGCAGAAGTCCTCCCACTACTCAAGGATCATGTTCTCTGCTGCTAAGTTCCACTCTGATTTTAATGTGCCTGATTTGGGGAAAGGGAGTTTGGACGAGTCCAGGATCCGGAGTACGATGGAGAGGAACAAAAGCAGAGACAGCTTGCCTACATACAATGAGCTAATGGGACTTTCTCCTAAGCCCTCAACAGATGAGTACTTCCAGTGCAATACATCAAATGAAACAATCCTAACTGCCCCTTCGCCTCAGGCAAAATCAGAATATGACACATTAACCTCATCAGGGGGACTCCGAAAGGGCTCTCCGGCTGACCGCCAAACGCCTCACCTCACCTCTCCTCATACGATGGAGTACAAAGAGGACTTGTCGGCAGCAAAGGGACAGAACGGCTCAGTGCGAATGACGCCAAGCCAGACGCCGGAGCCGGTACAAAATGCCCGTTTGACGCCACACCAACACAATGTAGATCCCGGAGGGGGAGGAGGCGGTATGGTGATCAAGAGGAAAGAGATCTTCAGCAAGGACACTTTGTTCAAACCTCCACACAATGCCTTGTCCACAGGCTACGTGGACAGCAGCTACACCAAGTCCGGCACATTGCGGAAAGCCTCACATGCCAAATCGACCGAGGCCCTAGACAATCCTGAGCCCCAGCAGCCTTCCAATTCAGCCGCTTCCTCAGCGTCACCTGCAGTTTTACAGGGCTGCTTAGAGCCAACAGTCCCCTCCGCCTCCTTTGACTATTATAATGTATCAGATGATGAGGAAGAGGAAGAGGCAGAGGAGGACTCGCACAAAGAGTTGGCTAAGGCAGAGGACAACAAAGACCACGGGGAAGGGGGTGGTAATGGTGGAGGCAGTGGTGGTGGTGGGGAGGGAACCATGCAGTGGCTACTGGAGCGGGAAAAGGACCACGATCTGCAGCGGAAACTGGAGACCAATCTGACCTTACTCAGCCCCAAGGAGACAGACAACAGCAACAGCCAGAAGTCGGCCCACTCTGCCCGTTTGGACAGCATGGACAGCAGCAGTGTCACGGTGGATAGTGGATTCAACTCTCCCAGGTATGTGCTGAAATGAACTGTACATGTGTATTATCACTTCCAACTATTCAAACTGTTTGCTCTTAAAATGTCTCTTAACATTATTGGTAAAGTGCGGTAGGTAAACTCAAGTAGAACACAGTGGGATTTTATGTAAGATAATGTAAGTAACAATCACTCAAAATCAAAGAAGAAATAGCTAAAAGCTTTGGCCTAAGAATGATGTATGGCCGAATAACCTTTTTATTTTGAAAATACAAAAAAAGCCTTTACTCAGGGTCCACTTACTAGATTTTTTTTGAGCCTACAGCTACATCTCATAGTTTTTCCTCGGTGCTTTGCTCAGTTGTCATCACATGACCAAAGTATGGAAGCCGGTTGCTATTATTCTCATACTATTATCATGTTATCGTGCACTCTCATGAATGTAAACTTAGCAGGATATGTAACCTAAGAGATAATGCACTTAACTATCACATAGAATTATATAGCTCCCAGGTCAATGCGTTTACAATCAAATTCAAGCTTTGACTTTGTAGCTACACTGTGGCCATTTTATTAGATACCACGGTACCTATTCAATCCAATACAAAAACAGCCATGCCTTAACAACTATCTTTAAAAAACTTAATTTGTTCAGTTTTTGGTGACATTGTCAGAAATGTGCAAATTCAATAATGTTTATCACCGAGGTTAAATTACATTAGACTGAACAGGTGTATATTCTATATTTATATTAAATATAAGTTTCCGCAATATGTTGATGCTATTAAATTAGATATAAATGTTTGTTATACAGTGTGAAGGACCAGTTTCTCGCTTTAACAACAGTCTAGTAACATTTTTGAGAGAATCCACCTAACACTGGACAAATCTTGGTTTCGATTAGAGGTGTTCTGTGGGGTTAGCTGATCATGTGTAAAGCACACAATTAACTTTGACATTTATTTGTTTCACAGATTCTGACTTATTTTCTTACAGTCTTTGCAGATTTTAGCATTACCACTAGTTCCATTCTAAACAATAAATACCTTGATAGTATTCCAATAATTTATTTATTATATGAATGCTGTTGGTTGGTGTACGAATAACTGGAATGGTATTTAAAGCAACTTGGCAATTGGATCACACAGCTGTTACACTGCAGTATCATTGCTGTATTTCCTTCACCTTGAAGGAAACAACTGGCTTACTAACCTTGGGAAGTGACTGTACAACAGATTATACCAGATGGTGTTAAGATCCATTTTTGTTTCAACTTTAGATGAAACAGACAGTAAATGTAATAACAAGCAACTAATTTACATGTTATGTGAAGCAAATGACAAATAGATTTTAAAAAACATGGGAGGATTTCAACTTTATATAAACAACTGAAAACATCTGTTTGTCAGACAAACAAATGTACTAGCTTGGAAGCTATTTCAGCTCCTTGAGTGGAAAATGAATGCAGTGCAGCAGTTTAACATTGGTGAATTACCTGTGAACCATCCAAGCATGATTTAGTAGACCAGAAGGGGTTATCCACAAATGTAATATTGCAGTTCCAAGTTGTTGGACTTATGAGAGACATTCTAAAAAAAGAGTAGTCTAAATCAAAGCAGCAGAGTCCGATATAGCCTGACTTGTACTGCCTAGTATGGGTTAAGCTCAAAAACCACTGGTTCCCACACTTCCCATAATTCATCTCAATAGCATCTGTCATTACACCTTCCTACCTGTTACAAACCCTTGTCTTTCAAACATCACAACCCCAGTTGTTAACACTCTATCAAAAAATTCATTCTGAGATTTAAGAAAAACTGATGACATCATCTGGGTTATTTTTTCAGATTTCAGAAACCTTCTTTCAGAGCCACAGAAGACATCATTCAACTGTTTTCACAAGCTGATCTTCACGTGTAAAGTTTAATATATATTATAAATGCTATATATGTAGGCTCCTGAGAAAGAGTAGTCATTGTACTCTTTAGACACATATTTGGCTTGAATATATGAGGAGTAAATAATGTAGTATTAGCAATTACATACCACATATTGAACATGTGCCACTTATTTATAATGTTTTATATAACTATGATTTAATTCATTATCAATTCTTCAAATGGCTAAGGCTTGTACTTTAGATTTGTTTATGTCTATTTTTAGGATTTTTACTGTATTTATTTATTTTTCATCTTGTGTGCATACAAGATAAAAAATACTTTTGCGCCATACTTTTGTGCTTATTTGTAAAACATTTTTAATGAAGGTGACCCTTCCCTTTCCTAGAAGGTAGGGCTGAACAATTAATCAAAATTTTATGGAGATAACAATACTATGGCCTACTGCAATTTTCAAATCATAGGAGGCGCAATATTTGTTAAAGGTGATATGTGTGCCAAACTACCATCTTAAATTAAATATTGTCATGCTACAGATATCCTGGCCTACACATCATATTCTACAGACTTACATCTTTGTTTGATACAGATCATTTTAATATTTATTTTAATGAAAATGAGAATAATGATGTAAGTAATGATCATTCCCCCTAGTATCGCAAATCATTAAGCAACTGCAATATCAGTCAAAATAATCGCGATTTGATTTTTTTAAATTTCAAAATCCTTCAGCCCTACTTGAAGGAATATGCTGCTTTTATTGTTATTAACTACAATCTATTTGCGTTTTTCTTTCTCAATGTGTGCAAAATATGCTTTAAAATAGTTTGTATTTTGGTAGTATTCCTCTTTGTGGCCAAGCACCACTTACTCAATAGTATGTACAATTTTATTGGATATTTTGATTCATAGTGTATTTCGAAACCAAGCACTTGACTTATGTTGTTTCTTGTGCAGGACGCGTGAAAGCCTTGCATCCAACACATCCAGCATTGTGGAAAGCAATAGACGTCAGAATCCAGCGCTGAGCCCCGGCCACATTGGCACCAGTAGTATCGGACTGCCATTCAGCTTTCGCGCCATCCCAGAACCCCCCACCACACAGCCTGAGAAACTCCAGAAGTCATCGAACTGCCTGGCCTCCATCACCAGCGTCTGATAGGCAGCACAGACTGAGAGCCTGAAGGTGGTGGAGGAGAGACGAAGTGAGGTGTTTCACCATTTTGACCCTCGCTTTCCTCAACCAATACACACACATACACACGCACACACATAAACACACACATCAGACTCCTGAGAATCCATTTACTGGGACTGTTACAAAAACAGGCATGGCTTCAAGAGACTGTTCCCACAGCTTCAAGAACTTTACTGCAAAAAAAGAGAAGAAAAACTACAGAATATCAAGACCACTGTAGGTGAAGAAACCTACCTGAAGTACTTTGATTTTGGTTGACATGGACTCTAGTTTGGCTTATATCAAGATTCTTGACTATTGGTATTGGAAAGTAGTAGACTATAGGATTCAAGTTACATTTGGAAATATCAAAAACTTTTTATATTACTTAACAATACATGTCCAATTAAATGTTCTCCTTCCTGAAATAGCGTCAAGTTATTCAGGACGATTCAATGTATCAGCACAATGTCGAGACAATAAAAGTTGATCCTGAGAACAATGAATGAAAGATATAAAAACACAAATCAGTTCAGATTTGTGTACCGCAATGCAAATTATGTATGTATACTCGATACTTTTGATATCCTAATTATTATAATGGTGGTATTAAAGATGCTATGTGACCAAAAAAATGATGTTTGGACAAAATGAGCTGCACACTCACCCTCACAAACATACTTCACACTTCTCACCACAAGGTTCATCTAGTATCCGATCTGGAGCTTTCAACCGTGTCACATGGTCTTCTTCAGCAGGTGGGATTGGCCAAGTTGTCAGGGAATTGTAGATGTTGAAATTTCCATTTTCTGTGCACTTTAAGGACTTTTGTTGTCCATGTTAGCTTAAAATGTAAGCTTGAGCTAAATAATTTGTTCTTAGGTATGGAAACTGCAGTTGAAAAGACAATCTTACCACAAGGTCAATTTGTAGATGTTCTGGAGCTCAATTATATTACGTGATCTTCCTCAGCAGATGAAGTATGCCCAGTCATTGTCATTAAATTGTAGATTTTATAGCTAGTTTCGTCAACTACTGTTTCCAACAAAAGTCATGAATTAACTTTTCAGTCTCATCGCAGTTACCACTTTATTAGGAGGAAATTATTTGAAATTATTACATTAGAGACTAGGGTAGATACCATTAGGAGCAAGTGAGAAAATATGTTTCTAACTTGGGTGAAATGGGCCTTAAGTTTGGCCTGAACATGCAGTGATGGTTACAGCGTTCTGACTGCAGTTCTCTGTATGAACTGTAGATGGAGCCAAAGTTAAAACACTGGCGCAGATCTCTCCAACTCTCCAAAATGTACACTGCTCAGGCAAACAGTGAAAGTACAGGCTGACCAAGTGCGCCTGACCCAGTCCTACAATAGATGGTGTTAATCCAACATCTACAACACAATCACCACAGAGCCTTTCTCTTTTAATAAACGTTCAAATTAAAGGTATTGTTTCACCGTAAAATAGGCATTCATGAGTTTTACACATGTTCAATCAATGTTCTGTATTCATCTCAGAGAAGCTCAAGCTAACATAAAAACCCTACAACCATTTATTTTAAGTAAAAGCACTTAAAAAAAATGACTTTTGGGAAATGGTTAAAGATTCATTTCAGAGCACTGACCTTTAAGAAAAGCTTATTACTGAGCGCCCTCTGGTGATTAACTGGTTGTATAACAGTGGCAGCAAACAGCTGGAGGTTTGTTTCACCAAACGTGTGACAGCTGAAGCTCATCAACTGATCTTATAAAGGTAAGTGGCTTATCCTCAAGATACCACCAAGCTGTGGCGTTAAAAAATGGGTCAAAAGTAAAATGTCTGTAAAGCAAGATTACTGTTTTTACTAGCCTAAAATGATTAAAGCCTTGATGCATATTGAAATGTTTCTCTTATTTCACTCATAATTATAATTCTTGACTCACTCTAGTACCTCACTTGGTGTATCATAATGCCTACACCATTGTCATTCTAAACATTTTCAGTGTTTAATTATAATCTTTAACGCTATCTCTATCCCTATTCAAACCCTATATAAATATGATACATTTAAAAAAAAGCAATTACAAATGTATGAATTAAATGTGCTTTGGCATGTGGCAGGAGTTGTGCTTGGGGTCAGATATCTTCGGTGGAGCAATCAGAGCTCCTGTTCTTGCTCTTTGTGTTAGACATTTAATTTTCAGCTGGCATTTGCCTACATGTCTTCAAATTACAGTTGCAGAATAATGTTAAACTGAACGCTGAATTGTGAGATGGAGTATGATAGGAAGACAAATGGGATAGCAGAAACTAAAACTTCAAAGTCACTAAATAATCTACCAGCAACCCTAAAACTCACCAATCAACACTATGTTTCTTTAAGTAAGTAAAAACTTTACTTTTCACTTCACTTTAGAGGTGTTCGTAGGCGGATCTTACTGTTGGTTGAAGCCAGGCTAACCGTTTCCCTGTTTACAGTCTTTATGCTAAGCTAAGCTATCCAGCTGCCGGCAGCAGCTTCATATGAAATGACATTAGACTGATATTAATTTTCTCATCTAACTCTCGGAAAGAAAGCAAATGGATTTTTAATTTATAAATTGATTATAATTTAACACTTACTAGTCGCACACGCCAGACTCCATAGAAGAACACATAACATGTGTGTAGAAGTAGAATAATAGATAAAGATGCTTTATAGTGAGAGAAACAATTAGTCTAACAAATACACTCAAACAGGCTTTAAGATTTTTTTGCATTGGCTTCTATTACTACACCTTTGCCATGGCTTGTGACATTGGTAACTATGGAATAAATTACAGCAAATTTTGTTTGCAAATAATGTGATCCATTATATACCACCAAATGTGCTTTCATAATATAAGTATCATGCAAAAGAAAACACTTGAATATAATTATATGCCAGGATTTGATTTATGGATCAATATTTGGCACTCGGCACAGTACTTGTTGTCTTGTCTAAACAGCTCAAACATGAATTAATTCACAAAAAATAACAATAATCCATAAAACACAGATGCGTGTAGTTTTTACCTGTGTGTATTTTAATGACTGATGCAGAGGATGTCATGTCAGTGTCTCTGAACTACACACACACAGGTGGAATGAT
This sequence comes from Micropterus salmoides, assembly GCF_014851395.1. Classification (NCBI taxonomy): domain Eukaryota; kingdom Metazoa; phylum Chordata; class Actinopteri; order Centrarchiformes; family Centrarchidae; genus Micropterus; species Micropterus salmoides. The sequence goes on from NW_024040263.1 coordinate 6,352,335, forward strand.
AAAACAAAGACTACAGTGGATCAGGGTCACCTGGAGCTTGGCACGTACAGCAAACAATGATTCAACTTAAAAACATACACTTTACAGACATACACACACACACACACACACACACACACACACACACATTATTTCTCTATAAATCTTCTATAACACACACGTACACGTTTGCATTTAACACAGAAATGATGCAACCTGTGTGCACCTTGATATTCCTTCAACTTTACAGCACTTTGCTCTCCACGTTCCAAATATACAGAGGGGAAGTGTGTGTTCAGATATGTTTGGGAGAATGCACACAAATGAGGTGTGTATTTGTGGATGTGTACGAATGTGTGTATGTATCTCTGAGAGCAGCTACAAAAATGACACACAAACACACATGCACAATTGACTCTATCTCACACACATTTACATTTCCCATGTTTAGATTTTTTTTAACAATAAAACCATTCAACATCTCCAAACAAATGAAATCCGTTGCCAGAAAACCTTGAAAGCACTCCGCTAACACAAGACACCTGTGCAAGAGCATAGGAGCGACCTCCGATAGCATACATTTTGGTTCTAAGGCAATATTGTAGTTCCACAGGACTAGTGCTGTTGATGCAGAGTGCTGTTTGCACGCTGACTGTGTCTCCTATTGACAACCTTTACTTCCATCCACAGTCATCTGTCATTCAGTGTATTTTTATTTTTAGCACCATGGGAATCTCTCATTCAATCAGAATCGTTTCACTCCGAGAGACAGCTGTGAAAATATTCCCTTCTGGTATCCACTGAAAAAAAAAAAATCTCATGATTTTTTGGGAGAGTGAGTTGGTATTTGTTACAAGATGGTGCAAACTCAAAAACAGCACACACAACATAATGCAAGGCTTAACAATAACATCACAGATCATTTGGAAATTCACCATTTTCATTTTTTCCCTCCATTCCACAATGGTTGTCTGCATAAGCTTTAAGCAAAAAGGGCAAATGACGGACTTCAGCCTTTTGTTTTTTTATCTGTTCTCTGTACACACAGACACACATACAGTAAACACAATGGGTTTTACAATAAGACGTGAAATAAAAGCATCTGCAGCCGTTCTGAGCTGGGTTGAAGAGACCAGTTCCCAGGCATCAAAGGCAATAGAAATGTCTATTTAGAGTTTCCTCTCAGTTACTGTGGGTATAAGCAGCCGTCTGATCACAGTAAGTCGCACAGTTCAAGGATCAAGAAGTCAGAAAAGACTCAAAACTCCCTTGTTGAATGCTTTTTTCTTTTAGGTACAAGTTCCTTATTCCTGAAGCATCCATAGAATTAGAATTATGAATATGAATCTAGTGTGTTTGTGTGTGTGTGTTTGTTTGCATTTGTGAGTATCGCAGTAAACTGATTTTTGATCTTCAACATCCCTCTGTCCACAGTGAGGGTGTCTTGGTGTCCAGTAATGAAAACCATCTCCTTCACAAAAACGGCTCACTTGATAGTCAGCGTATTTCGCCACAAACTTTGAACTGATATCTCGTTGTTTTTCCCGTCTGATCTCAAAGTGCGATGACCCATGTGGAGCCACACAGGGAGACAAGTGTTCACCTAAGTATCATCTTCCTCACGTGGCAGTGGGTCCGAGAAGAAGGGACAGGCTGTACTTTTCAAAGGTCAGGGTAACAGTGGCAGGGGCTGCACAGAGGTCAGAGGTCACAGGCGTGTGTGAGGTCATTTCCTGGTGTGAAGGCTCTCCTGGAACTTGGTGCTCGTGTAGCGGATGTGGAAGCCCTTCTTGCTGATTGTATCGTCGCTATGGAAACGGATCAGCATTGCGCCTCCGGGTGAGTAAATCCCCTCCCTGGGCTAAGGAGGGGAAGATAGAGACACACGTGAAGCAGTATCTCAGACATTTAGTTTTTTGCATAATTTAGTCCATTAACTACAACTCAAATATTCTTTACATCATAGTGTGTATTTTTTATAAGTTTTCATTCATTCTGTAACTGAAACTTGAATCTGGTTTGAGCTGCGTCATCCTCACTGGTGGATAGTAACTATGTACATTTACTCAAGTACTGTACATAAGTATATATTTGAAGTACTTGTACTTTATTGAGTATCACTCACAGGGGCCCTTTTTTTCGGCACTGAGTGCTTTTATTTTTAATACTAATAATGCTTGTGTGTTTTTTTACTTAAGTAACATTTTCAGTGCAATACTTTTACTTGTATTGGAGTAGTTTTTACAGTTTGGTACTGCTACTTTTACTTAAGTAAAAGATCTGAATACTTCCTCCATCACTAGTAATCATTTCATTAAACATTTTGTTAAAGTTTTATTGTTACCAAGTAATGCAAGGTAGACTTTTCTTATTTATCGAAACTTAAACTGCATTAACACTAGGACTGGCTTATTTAGAAGTTTTTTGATACTGGTGTCAACAAAATACTTTCATAAAACTAAATTTCAGCACAGATACCAGTAAAGATTTTCAGTTTGAAAAATATAAATATGTTTTTCTATAAAACCCTTTAAAAAATTTTGCAAAGCCTCTTAAGGCATCGGTGCTTAATATGGACAGAAGCAGAAGTAGAGGAACTGTGCTTTAACAAAACAACAAAGTTATGATTAAACGAGGTAATTTCTGTATTTGTGAACTGTGATGGGTTACACAACCCAGGCAAAGCAAGTTCTCTTAATAACATGTTCATACCAAATTGAAATTAATGGCTGGGATGGTAGGAAAAATATAAAACCTAAAAGTGTACAGCATTCATTCAAATAAGTAATTTCCTAAAACAGCTGGGTACTGTAGTTTTTATAAAACAGGACTAAATAGTGCATTTGTTGGGAACTAAATTCATCTGCAGATTAATACACATTTGGTGTTCTAGTGAGTATTTGCAGCAGCAGGATGGTGTATGTGGGATCAACGCGACAGTGCCAATGATCATTGTAATGAAGGAATATGTGCAAACGTGTGGCTCAGTGATGTGTAATAGTTTTTGGAACAACAGCGGAGCTCTATTGGTCTATAAGTATAAGATATTTCCGTGTTGGTTACACAAATAATACTTATTAGTGAAATAATTTCACTGTTGGTTTTGGTCTTTTCATGGGATTTGATGACAATGAAACCTTACCCCTGAACCGCAGAAGCGACCGAGTCGATGTGAGTTGGCGTCGTACCCGTTGTACAGCTCGATGTAGTCATAACCACAGTCAGCCTCCTCCTCTACCTCGAAAGTAATGAAGCTCAGCTCGATGCCGTAGCCCTGTTCGGCCGTCAGCAACCACTCGCAGTCAGTGTGACCCGGGTAATTATTGTCTCCAAACTGAGAGTGGGAGTAGAGGTTCTTCTGACGGGCTTCTGCTTTCAGACGACCTCCACACTCTGCAGAGACACAGGATTAGGACAGAGAAGAGAGAATTTTTTAATCTGAAAAATTAGGCGTTTGATAGATTTAGTAGTTGTTGTTTTTATAGTGAACAAACAATAAGTCAGATTTCATGAATGATATATATCATGTATGTGCTGTTGTGAACCACTAGAGGGAAATATCTGCCTTAAAAAACTATTCAAACTTAAGATCCAAGCTGGTGACTGTGAGTGATGCTCTTTGCAGACACAAAAACTCACACTTAGTGTTGCACATACACACATAAAGTGAGATATTATTGCTAACATTTACACACTTAAATGTACTTCCACACAGACACACACCTGTGGAGTGTGTAGCTTGGAAGCCCTTCCTTTGTACTGAGGCGTCAGAAATGAAGCGGAGGTACATCTTGTTGCCGGTTGAGACCAGCTGCTCCGGGATCTTACTGCCACACAATCGACCCAAGATGGCTGCCGTGTCACTGTCCCCGTCAAAGGCCTCCAGATGGTCATATGCGCACTCCTGATGCTGCTCGATCTCAAACTCATTGAAGGTCTGGAAAAGTAAAGGCAGAGGGACAGAGAGAGTGAGAGATCGCTGAGTGAGATATATGAGTGGGTGTTGACCTTGTTGTCCAGATGTTTTATAGGGACTATTTCTTTGTTAGAAGTTAGTAGTTTCTGTGAAGACATTTGAAACATAGGTCCCTGAATTATCCAGAATGAATATGGCACTGTTTCTGGGATCACTGTTGAGTTTTCCAAATGTCATTTTTCAATGCTTTGAGCACCATAAATGAAACTGCGTTTACCTCACTTGTATTAAGAGGACGGCAGATACCTCAGAGACAGATAACTCAAGTCACTTTTCCATATAGATAGTGTTTCACTTGTTCCACTGACTCCCACTGCAGAAAAACAACAAAGTTGGAAAAACTCTGGAGAGGTCAAAGCTTGCTGTAGTTTTGATCACTTCAGACTTTTCCAAATTAATTAATTAATATTATTAATTTGGAGTTGTGTTTCTGGCCACTTGATGAAGTCCAATATTCACTTTTTAAGCTCTGTTTTGGTCTCCACCAACTCCTGCTAAATGCTCCACTATGGTCACCAGCTAGTCACTTAAAGGGGGCTATACGATTCTAATGCAAAATACAATATCTCCTCACACAGCGTGTGTGATGAAAAAAAAATCTTGTTTGTACACAGCTATGGCTTTGTAAACAGGAAACAAACCGGACAGAGCCACACAACACTTTTCTAGCCATGATTTGCATGTGTATGGTAATGTTAATTACTTGCCCACAAACAGTCAGCTTACTGTTCCGTTTGCCAAGATATTCAGTGTTTGTGATGTTAGCTATAGTAGCAGGAGTTGTCTGGAGCTTGTGTGCTGGCCCTAGGAAACCATCTCGTCCACTCTGCATGTTAGCTTTGCAGCAGCAGCTGTTGCTAGTCCACAACTTAGCTAACGTCAGTTACATTACTTGCTGTGTCGTTGTTCGCTCTGCATCATGGTATTTGTCATTGGATTGTTATTGGATTTCTCCAGAATCGCGTGCACCACCTTTAAGTTTGTCTGTCAGACGTTTAGGGCAGAGAAGGTGGCGTACAGTGACTTTTAGAGTTTTTCATCAGGAAACATAATGCCTGTTGCGGCAAAAAGAATGACGTAATAATGGCGGGTTAAAGTTACTGGCTAGAAAACCAAAACAAGGAACAGAAAGCTGCTATTCTCCAACGTGATCCATTGTTAATATAAAACATATACACTCACCTAAAGGATTATTAGGAACACCTGTTCAATTTCTCATTAATGCAATTATCTAATCAACCAATCACATGGCAGTTGCTTCAATGCATTTAGGGGTGTGGTCCTGGTCAAGACAATCTCCTGAACTCCAAACTGAATGTCAGAATGGGAAAGAAAGGTGATTTAAGCAATTTTGAGCGTGGCATGGTTGTTGGTGCCAGACGGGCCGGTCTGAGTATTTCACAATCTGCTCAGTTACTGGGATTTTCACGCACAACCATTTCTAGGGTTTACAAAGAATGGTGTGAAAAGGGAAAAACATCCAGTATGCGGCAGTCCTGTGGGCGAAAATGCCTTGTTGATGCTAGAGGTCAGAGGAGAATGGGCCGACTGATTCAAGCTGATAGAAGAGCAACTTTGACTGAAATAACCACTCGTTACAACCGAGGTATGCAGCAAAGCATTTGTGAAGCCACAACACGCACAACCTTGAGGCGGATGGGCTACAACAGCAGAAGACCCCACCGGGTACCACTCATCTCCACTACAAATAGGAAAAAGAGGCTACAATTTGCAAGAGCTCACCAAAATTGGACAGTTGAAGACTGGAAAAATGTTGCCTGGTCTGATGAGTCTCGATTTCTGTTCAGACATTCAGATGGTAGAGTCAGGATTTGGCGTAAACAGAATGAGAACATGGATCCATCATGCCTTGTTACCTCTGTGCAGGCTGGTGGTGGTGGTGTAATGGTGTGGGGGATGTTTTCTTGGCACACTTTAGGCCCCTTAGTGCCAATTGGGCATCATTTAAATGCCACGGCCTACCTGAGCATTGTTTCTGACCATGTCCATCCCTTTATGGCCACCATGTACCCATCCTCTGATGGCTACTTCCAGCAGGATAATGCACCATGTCACAAAGCTCGAATCATTTCAAATTGGTTTCTTGAACATGACAATGAGTTCACTGTACTAAAATGGCCCCCACAGTCACCAGATCTCAACCCAATAGAGCATCTTTGGGATGTGGTGGAACGGGAGCTTCGTGCCCTGGATGTGCATCCCACAAATCTCCATCAACTGCAAGATGCTATCCTATCAATATGGGCCAACATTTCTAAAGAATGCTTTCAGCACCTTGTTGAATCAATGCCACGTAGAATTAAGGCAGTTCTGAAGGCGAAAGGGGGTCAAACACAGTATTAGTATGGTGTTCCTAATAATCCTTTAGGTGAGTGTATTATAGCCACTTAAAACAAATTTCTGTCACCAATAACTTATTGGATTGCTCCAATATCAGACATGTTTGGTAGAGGTGCTGAGAATGCTATTAATAATTTTTCAGGCTCTTCAGACAGTGTTACAACCTTTAAAACCTTTAAATATATTTGCATATTCTTTATTACTACTGAGCAGAACCCCAGCGTCCCCCTGTCTTTGCCTACACATTACTTCCACACTGACATACCCGTAAACAGTGTCACGATTCATAATCTAATCAAGTCACAGTGAGCTGAGTCATAACACCTTGCAGGCCTCTCTCCCACACACATTCACACACCTCTCTGATTGTCTGCCGAGCCATGCTCCATCACGCCACCACAAAAAAACACCACACCACATCAATTTTTACCAACCAGACGAGAGGATAAAGGAGAGCGAAGGTGCGCTGATGTGAGGATGTCATTACTGAGAGGGGAACTGCTTGCTTCTGGGTTCGTGGGGGCTTCCAGATGTTTCTAACTGTAGCTTGGGTGAGAGGCTGGTTTGTAGATCTGTTTACTACTCCCAAGATAATTTAATGTGCGAATGTGTGTGTGTGTGACAGACAGAGAGGGAAGAAGCAACAACAGAATGACCTTCATCTATGCGTCTATGCTCAGGCTTCTGGTATTAGATTTATCCCACTGTGATGTCATTACTGTGGATATAGAGAGCACCCCTGCTAATCTCAACACACACATAATAAAAAAACACTTTTCCCAAATTTCTGTGTATATCGCATGTAGTCACACGTTCAAAACAGGTGCAAAAACTACTAAATGTGCTATCATTGCTGAGGTAATTTGTGTTTTTAGTTATGCAAGAGATTATCAAAATTACATGACAGCAGATGACAATTTTGATAGCATGTGGCAAAATCAGTCCAAGTGAAGTGAGGAGCCAAATCCAAATGCTTTGCAGCTGTACTGTGTGTGTGTGTGTGTGTGTGTGTGTGTGTGTGTGTGTGTGTGTGTGTGTGTGTGTGCGCGTGCACTTGACTGTGTGCCTAGACCAGGAACGTGGGTATAGTGTTAAGACTTCACTGTGTGTGTGTTTGTGTGTGAGACACTGTTTGCATGGCAACACGAGTGGACTTTAGGAGGATTATCTGAAGCACGCTGTGTGAATGTGAGCATATGTGCTTCTGTACTTGTATCTTTTCTAAGGGCCAGGATCAAGAAGTAAGTAAGTAAGTGAAGTAAGGTTAGCAGCTGACTCTACACAATGGACAGTATGGGGGAAAGTAATGTATGTCCTGATCTATAATAATAATAATAATAATAATCTTTATTTACAGACAACTTTTCAAAACAATGTTACAAAGTGCTTTCACAACAGCCAAGAAAATAAAACACAGTAAACAAAATAAATCTATCTAAACAGTAGCAATGTAACCTCCTCAAGAGTCCTCACATGTAGATATTTTGCGCACATTTAGAAGTTCTCAAGGAAGATGTCTCAGTGTCGGCCCTGATCTGCCCCCTAGTACTTGCCCTTTATAATCCTACAGGTACAAACTATGCAGGCAAGTATGCCAATAATGCACCTTGTATTGCAGTTGGTTTCTCCTGGTGTCCATGTTGGTAAAAAAATTATCATAAAATTTAGGGATAGTGAGTGAGGATACTGTCTTTTGGTCCTAACTTTTTCAAAAGCTTGCTTGAAGCTTTAAGGTTAGTTCTAAGTTATGGTCAGGATAAAATAGAAGTGGTCTGTAAGCGTTGGAGTTAGGCTAGGGAAAGTTATGCCAATGAGGGTCGTCACAAGTTTAGAAGTACGAACGTCTTGTGTGTGTGTGTTTGTGTATGTGCGCGCATGTCCACCACTCTCTCACCTCTGCAAGATGAGCTTGTAAACAGCAATGAACATCTTCATTCGATGCACCGGAGTCAGGAGAAACACCATTTGCATTAAAGCTAACGGTGTAAGCCAAACACCATCTGTCTGAGCTAACATACTGTCACAGAAGTTAAGATTATCTACTCTCCTTTCTCTCTTTCTGTCTCTCTTCGGAAAAATAACTATGCAAATCAGACTTGGAACTTTTCAGCCTTGACTATGTTTAATCCATAATGCACATAGCAGAGCGTCTTATTCCTGTTTATCCCTAAATAAACTATGTACATCTGCAGTTACTCTGAAATGTGGAGATGACTATCTGAGGTGACACAGAAATGCTTACATGCACAAATCCAAGCATGTGTGTGCACATAAACACTGCACACACACACATACACAGAAAGACACAAAGACACAGATGGCCACTGCCCAAGGCCTCTTTCTAACGCATGAGCACACGCTTGCAGTTAGCCCGAATATACAAACATGGACTTTATCCCCCCATTCACATTTGGGTTTCATAAGTGGAACATGTGAAAGAGAGATCATCAAGCAATAAGGCGGAGGGCAGCCTGAGGCATTTACATACGATATGACCTTACAGAGAGAATAATGTGTTGTTATGAGAAAGGGAAGAAGGTCAATAATGCTTAAGGGTTTGAAGAGTGAAAGAGATATTGATTGATTTCAGCACACTTACTATCTTGACTCTGTGTCCCGGTGTGGCTGTGATGTCCCAGGTACACTCCTTACGGCTGGGATACTTGTCTGGCCAGTTAGGGCTGCTCAGGGTCCCACTGGGGCTGTGGATCTTATGCTCACACTCAGCTGGACACACACACATGCATATCCACACACACGCGAGCGAACGCACGCAAGCACACACATAGAGAGGAAGTTAAAATCATGGCTGCACAGGAAAAGATCAGAGGAAATGGAAAGGGAACAGGAAGGAAAGAAATGAGAGAACCAAAAGTGAGAGAAAAGATTTCAAAGCAACACATCCTGATGACAAGTTCAGTGTAAATTTCACACGAGCGCATGCATGCGACACATGGTTACAGTAACGGTAGTTTGCATTGATGTATAGCACTTAAAGCCAAACCAAAATACAAATATTTTCTCTATTAGTAGTAATAGTAGTAATACAAGTCACAATAATATTTAAAGGTGAAACTATTATATTATTGGAATTATATTATATATTATTATTCTGGATGTAATAATATGGACTCAATGCAGAGAAAGCTTTTGTGCTTATAGTTACATTCAGATGTTTTAACAATTCCTACAAAACACAGTACCCATTGCAACCACTGCTAAAATCTTTGCCCTTGTTGAATGGATGTTTAGGAAATGGCTCCTAAACATTTTTTTTTGCAGGCTACAGTTAGAGAACATTAATGCATCCAGCAATTTGAAAACATTTGAATAAATTTACATTTTTTGAATATGTTAATGAAGAAACATAAGGGTTCAGATGCCTTAATACCTTTATTGACCTGGGATCAATAATTTGTTTCTGTAAAAAAAGGAAACTTCTGGGGCCCGCAGTTTTGCCCACATTACTACTATATTAAATTACAGAAACTACTCAGTAGTCAGCTATCAGGAACAATGTATATTAATACATATTGCTATAGATGTGTCAGTTAGCCAGAATGCTATTAACTAAAAATAATTCCACTTTGAAATGCGATGCAATCCTTTAATGCAATACAGCTTGGTTTCAGTTGTCACTGATGGGCATCTGACTAAATATAACTCTAATACTGCATTTCATGATAACACATCAGCTATGGGCTAATACTGTAGCATGCTAACCACTGTGCAGCAGCTCTTTGTGGTTAAAGATGGACTCTTGCCAATTGCTTTCCTCCTGGAGAGTTTGTATCAAGTAAAAATTGTACTGAAAACTATCTATGGCAGCCCTCCCAGCCACACATGGCATTTGTGTGTGTATGTGTGTGTGTGTGTGTGTGTGTGTGTGTGTGTGTGTGTGTGTATGGTGTGAGTTACACAGATGCCATGTCTTAATGAAGGTGATAGGAGGCAGGAGGCATGCACAAGACAACAAGATGTATTCCAGAGTGACAGATTTTATTTAGAGTCAGACATACTGAACCCAGGTACAGAATGAGATGGATGAATTTACAAGAACAATGTATAAATGTAAAAGAGAGTTTTCTAAAGCATTAAATACAGATGTCATATTCCACACACACTACTGTTACAGAAGACCCCCACACACAACCTTGTGCAGTTAAAAAGTCTAGCTACGTACAAGATACAGATTTGTCAGATGTTTTCTTTTCATGAAAAAGATTAGACAGGATCCCTGAGACCATAAAGAATACTGATTTAAAGTTTTTTGTCTTTGTTTTCCTTTTTACTACTGGTGTCTCATAGAGTTACAAACCTCTGGCAGGTGACTTCAAGCACTAAAAGCTGATGTTATATATTAATTCAACACGTTAACAGCACATGTTCAAATTTCCACCTCCAAATGTTGTAACTTTCACATGCACATAAAGTCTGTATGTACTGTATATAACCATACACCACACAGACTCAAGATGTGTGTGATGGGAATAAGGATTTGCATGACTCTGTAAGGTTACTGGGTCAAGCTGGTCTAATGCACACATAAACACACACACACACATACATACATACACACACACACACACACACACACAGGAAGACAGCGCTACATGTGCAGCTTTCAAGCTCCCAGATGTTTGAAACATGAGTGTTTTTATGAGCAGCACTGGGAGCCTTTAGTGAGGTGTGTATTGATGGTGGTGTGTGTGTACATGTTCAAGAGTTCAACTTCAAAGAGTTGAGTATAATATGTCAATTCAGCTTTTTAATAAATAATGTTTTCTGTCATACTGAAACACCCCCCTCTGTGCGTCTGCTTCTCACACACGAACTCATATCACAGTGAACATAGCCTTAGTGACCTGTAGGCAGAGTTGTTTTTAAGTCTTTTGAGACAAGTTCAAGTTAAGCAAGTCTTTCAAAGTAAATTTCAAGTCTTTATGAGTAAGTCTCAAGTCCTTTAGGGCAAGTCTAAGTCAAGTGTCAGTGAGCAGAGCTACGGTGATGAGCAAACAGCGCTGTTCTCAAAGGCCAACACCTATACAGAGATAGACCTTTTTTGAAAGAGTAAAATTTCTTTTTTTACCCAGAAACAGTCACTATAGTGCTCTCGTCAAAGCCACCAGGCTCCCTTGACAAAACACGTAATTTTACCTCTCTGGTCTACTGCTGCCTCCACTGGTTAGATTGTGTAATTGTATCACTTGGGTGTTTTAACCCTTTAAAACGCCAAATTCACACAATAACCCAAACAAACTAACTGACTGAGGCAGCAGTAAACCAACAACTCCTGTGCTTTTTGAGGTATAATCCAAAATCCATAGATCCAAAAACATGAGTTAATTGGGTCCAGGTTAAAAAATACCGAAGTTACCCTTTAAGTATTTGGAGGCTAGTCTAAGTTAAGTCTTGTGTCTTTCAGAGCAATTCACAAGTCAACATAAGTCATCAAGTCAAGGAATCTTTTAGGTATCTAAATGCTGAACATTACAATGACACAACATTTGCAATTTCTTTCTTCAAAGCTGTGTTAATAGCCAACAGCGCGTACATTTCTAAATAATTAATTATTAATAATGATTTAAGGCATGTTGCTAAGCCTGCCTGATGCTTTTTTTTATATTCTGTTGTTCAGGGATTTTACTAGGTCAAAGCTTGAGACTTGAATCTTTTAAACTTTCAAGTCTGTCAAGTCTCACAGCATTCAAGTCAAAGTCATGTCTCTAGTCTTCACCTTTGTAACAACAAGTCTACAGCTCTGCTTGCAGGCTCCAAGTGTAGAAATGTATGCATGAAAATAAAATATTATCCTCAAATTGAAAGGGCCAGTCTGTTGTCATGTGGATAAACAGAGTAAGGGCTGTATGATGAACGATGACTGTTCTTGTGAATTAGCACATGCTTGTGTGAATGTGGTACCATGTGCATGTGCACTCCAATTATTTTATGCCAGTGTGTGTGCTGATGTGAATGTACGTGAAACCCACCTTCCTTACAGTCATGTTTGTTCTCATGCAGTACAAAGCCATGGCGACACTGACAAACATAAGAGCCCACTGTGTTGATGCACTCGTGTTGGCAGCCGCCGTTGTCCTTGCTGCACTCATCTTTGTCTGTGAGAGATACACATGTAACACATCACTCATGTGGAAACAGCAAAAAAAAATGGGGTGGAGGGAAGCAAGAGGTCAAGCAGGGGAGAGGAGTGGAAAGATGAGACCTTAAGGAAGGGGAGGAGAATTTATGAAAAAGAAAAAAAGATGATAAGGAGTGAGGGACAGATAACAAGGAAAAGGCAGAGGTAAGGAAGAACAGACGGAAGTGAAATTAAACTAGGAAGGTAAGGTCAACAAAAGAAAGCACAGTACAAACGGCAAATAAAGAGAAACATGAACTTAAATATCCAGCTATCATTCTAAGCAGACATGGTCAACTGTAAGACTGCAAGATACTGTTCATTATTCACCCGGAAAGTTAAAGTTTTGATTATAGGGCTGAGAGTTAAATCCAAGGGAGATGGCAGTGCACTAAACCACTTACCCAAACACCATTTGTCCAGTCATAGCTTAGCAACTGTTTCTGGGCACAAGTAAAACAGTGTTTGTCTAGTCTAACGTAAGTTGCAAATGTTAGAATGCCCCGGCTAAAAAGCTTACTACATACAGCAGAAATCAAGCATTACTTCCATTTCATTAGCTAACTTCATTATTTTGTGTGATTAAAAAATGTCATCCATCATTTTATATAACCGACTGTGTGGAAGCTGGTTCTGGCTACGACTATATATATATATATATATATATATATCAGTGTTAGCAACTCCGTCCTGCACTTAATTGATTTTGGGAATGAGTTTACATTCCACCCATATTATACAAACTGGGGTTACTTTTGCCAAACTCACTGGTTAATCCAAATCCCAAAGCCTTTTCTCGTGTAAAAGTGAAATATTCTTTAACAAGGAACAAAAAAGCATAATTACATCTCAGTTTTGCATGTGACATAAGAACAATGCTGCACCTCTATTTCTGTGTATTCAGCATAGTTTATGAGGATGCTGACTTTTTGCCCAAGATATGTACCTTTAGCCTCAATATTTTAGCATAGTCATCAAATACGTATTAAGGATCCTTTACAGCAGTGACGGACAGCCAGGGGTGATCTTCTGCAGTTACCACGGGGTATGTGGAAAACTCGTGAAGCACAGCTAATTTGAAAAAACATCAATTATAATTTGATAATATATACTCACATAACAAATTAGTTTGATGCTGATCTTTATAGTTATTGTCACAATAACTTACCAGCTATGGTAGGTGGTAAGCGCAGAAGACATGCCTCTGTTTTCCACCTACTTGAGTCATTTATAAGCTGATTAAAACTGGGGTAGGCAATATATTTCAGAAGCATTTTTGTTACATTAAACCAACAGCAATCAATAAATTAAGTGCTCTGACACACACAAAAATTCTGTGGATGTTGCAAGACTGTAATAAGCACAGCCAAAAGATTGGCTGACTACCTACCTGTCTGCCTACCTGTGTGCACTCTGCTTTAGAGGGACGCTTAAAGGGAGGGAGTGGGATTTTTTCAGTTGGATACTTTCAAAATCTAGCTGTCTCTTGTATGTCTCCAACATTGCCTACTCCAGCTTTAAAGCTACAGAAAGACTAGATATGGTAAATCTGCCACTGTTATAATTGTAAACTGCATATGTGCCGTGCTAGAATGGAAAGCTTGACAGGCATAACTACAGTAACTAAGGTGGGCAGGGTTTAGTGAAGGGTGAATTAAGAAGAGTAAAATAGTAATAATATAAAGATTTCCAAAAAGACAGGTTAGAGGAAAATAAGGTAAAATAAAAGAAAGCATCAACAAAAATTAGTATTAAGGCATTGAGAAGAATAACCTCCAACAAGAGACAACTACAAAGGGTTAAGTTAGTTAGTGTGTGTAAGTCTGTGTGTGGTTCTGTTGGCCTGTACAACTGTCTTTGTGCTGCTCTTTTTATGTTCATGGTTATGGTTGCTTTGTGGCCACACTCAGGCCTTGGCTGTGAAACTTCTCTGTTTTCATATCAGCTGCGCTCTCTGACCACTACATCTATTTCAGTCTGATGTGTTCACCCAGCCAAATGAAGAGAAACTGTAAAATGTGAGGAGGGCTTCTGTCACCACGTCTGAATATTATAAGCCTAATGTTATAATTTTGGAAAGATACTGGAGACCTACTTCTCTGTGACATAGTAGGCTATGTGGGACATTACGTTGTCATGGTAACGCCTAACTGCAGACCACGAATTCTCCCCATAAATAAATTTATTAGATTTTGGAGCATTTTGCTCCACAAATTTGCATACAAACAAGGAGAACTGATTTTCTTTAAAGTACAATAAACCTTATTGCTGTATATCTGACCTATGGTGTATATATCAAATCAAATCAAATCAAATCTTATTTTATTTACAGTGCAAATCACCATGCAGCATGGTCCCAATACGCTGTATTTATTCTGTCTAGTGTCTCCCTATTGCCATTTCTTGTAATTACACCTAAACTATATGTCTTGCCTAATATAACTGCTGCACATGTTAGTATTGTTTAAATCTTAGTCAATTTCACACTCTTCATACTACTCATTCTGCTAGTACTGTATACATGAAATCAACTATAAAACTTTTTTTTTAATTAAAACGTTTCTTGGCTCAAATAATGACCTCATTAACATAACTGGTTATACTGTATTTCTGTTATTGTGAAACAGCAATGTTGGTACAGTTCGGTGACACGTGAACTTAGCTGGAGCTGAAAAACTATTTAAAAGTATAAAAAGGACCTTAAAAGGATATTTGACATTTCAGTGTAATATGCTAAATTAGCTTTCTTGCCGAGAGTTAATAGAGAAGATCTATACCACTCTCATATCTGTAGGCTAAATATAAACTTACAGCCAGGCACCGGTTAGCTTAGCTTAGCATAAGGCTGGCTTTTCGAAGGTAACAAAATCCCCCTACCAACTAAATTCTGCTGTTTACAGTGACAACAAGAAAACTGGAAGCCACTGTGCCTGGCCAAGAAATAGTCCGGCACATGACACCTTGTAAAACCACAAGTTGTCCATATCACACATTTGTTTTTGTAAAGATTAAAAAAAGCGAGATATAATGTGTTAATGTGAGCTTTCAAGGTGCTCGCATGCAGATTTTGTTCAGATAGAGCCAGGCTAGCAGTTTCCCCCTGTTTCCAGTCTTTGTGCTAAGCTAAGCTAACCGGCTGCTGCTTCCTATTTACCATAGAGATGTGAGAGTAGTTTCGATCTTCTCGTCCAACTCTCAGCAAGAAAGCGAATATGCATATTTCTAAAAATGTCTATGTGTGTTTACAGTGAGGGAAATATTCAAACGCAAGATTACATTTTTAATTGGCTGCACCATTTCCAGATGTCTTGTCAAAGATTTCTTTTTACACATTTCCCCAAAATTAAAATTAAAATTAAGATAAATTTGAACAATGTTAGGCTGCAAAGCAATAACTGACCCACTGGCAGGCCACTGCTTGTTAAGAGGTTAAAATGTTTAAATATCTAAAACAAAGACTGAGAGATATTTTCTGGCTTCTCACGCCTTTTCTCTGCCTCATCCTTTAATTTGTGGCTTCTAACCACATGGCTTCTCTTCAGAATGGCTGGGTGATGACAAAGACCTTTAGTGTAGCTGAACACAGGAGGAAGACAGCTCACAGGGTGGAGGTGGAAGGAGTAGGGAAGTCTTGCTCTGTGTGGGGATGCCACGTTGACAACAGTGATGGTGTCAGAGACAGAGAGGTGGGGAATTACAGATGACCGAACAGGAAGACACAGCATGTACAGGGAGAGTGTGGGAGACAGAGAAGAGTGTGTTTGTGACTGTGAGTGAGAGACAGATTCCTATAAAGAGATGTGAGATTAGACACAGACGCTGAGTCTCACCTCAACTCAAGAGCTTGTGAATCAAACTAGATCTCCTTTTAATGAAACCACTAAATCCTCCTCTATCTCTCTTGTGTGTGTGTGTGTGTGTGTGTGTGTGTGTGTTTGTCTGTGTCTGATGTGGTATTACGGTGCTATTGTGGGCTCAGTCTCACCCCATCACAGGCTAAGAAGCTTTGCAGTTGATGCTACACAGTGTTCATTGTAGCTTTCTTCGGGTCAAGCACACAATATCCACATGCACACACACACATACACACGCACACTCACGTGGATTAGTAGTGTGTGGGAGGCCGAAGGGACCTCCCTAAAGTTGCGGGATCTTTGCCAACCAAAAGCTATCGCTGGAAGCTTCTGACAATAGCAGAGCCACTCACACACACACATACACACACATTATCTATATCTGAGTGGTTTAACTCCAGGTGTTCTGCGGTTAGCAGAATTCTGACGAGCTCATCCAGTTGACAGCTTTACTTCCTCTGAAAGAGGAGAAAGTGGCCAAAATGTTACATTGAAGTTGTCCTTTCCATCAGTTTTGCCATTTCTCTTTTTTAGTTACTGTAAATGTTAGAGTAAGAAAAGAGAAATTTGGATCTTATCTTCAGGACAACTTCCTAAAATTGTTATTAACTAATGTTAAAATCCAACAAATTCATCCCTGCAAGAGTGAATAGGGGATATTTGTTGTGTTTTTGCTGGGTAATCATAGCTGTGTCCCAATTCCATACAACATACTAATTAAATTAAATGTAACTTAATTAAATACATTTAAGTATTTTAAATAAGTTTTGGGAAATTGCAACTTTTCCAGAACACATTAGACAAAAAAGTTATAATTTTCTAATTTTGGCAGTACCTTCCCAAAGTTGCAGTTTGACACCACGACTATTACTACTACTACTAGTGCACATCACTAATAATCTCTTTTTACTACTAAATAGTACAATAACAGGGAAATTTTCAAATATAAATATGGTAAACGTGTGCAAAATCATGTAAATCATATAAAATTATCAATTGAAAGAAATGCACTGTTCCACCAAACTCTTCATATGTGTAAAACAAAGGCTCAATAACAATTCTTGTTCTTAAGAATTTGTTTTTGATTGAAACTTCAATCATTAATTTGGGCCACAGACGTTTCTATATCGAAATCATCATTCTGCTGAAAGTCAATAAATTTTAATATTGTATTATCATCCATCCCTAGATGATCCTCAGTAGTATTTGTTTGTAACATGGAATTGGGACAAAGCACTTGTTTTCCTCTGAAGGAGAATGGATTACACAATGATCCACACCATTAAAACAGGATCCATCCATTCCCTCCTCACATGATAGACCAGAGCCAATCAGAGATGCCAACTGTGAGGTCATGTTACCTCTGACCTTTGACGAGGTTGCCAGCTTGTTGTTGACATGGCCACGAGTGGGAGAGCGGCCACACTTTATGTCCTGGCATGACTCAAACACAATAAAACGCTCCTGACACAGAGCCAGCCTGTCTGAGAGAGAGGGCAGAGGGCAGGGTGGGTGCAGGAGGCCTGAGAGCCGGTGGAGGCTCAGGAGACACGACAAGACAGACGGACACAACACATGTAGACAGGCAGAAAAACTGAGGGGTACACATCTATGGATATTTCCACAAATACTTCAATTAGCACTCAAATTAACACAATGGAGGTGGGCAAAAGGCAGCAGCTTTAACTATTGATATTTAACCTTGACAATGATCTTTCCCTAACTTTAACCAACTGTTTTAGTTGTCTAAACTGAACCGTTGAACCATATAGCAGTTTCTATGGATGGATATTCTAGGTATACATTAATTAATAAACACAATGGAATTTTAAAACAAATTAACAAAACGATGTAAATTTATATTCAAAAACAATTGGTGGGGGAGGAGGACTTTAGGTCTGCAAAACGATTATTTGTCTCAGTACAATGAAAATATTCTGTTGTCGGACGGTTACTATGATTTCCGGCTGTGAGCCAGTTTCATGCTGAAATTAAAGCATCCAAGATTTCCACACTAGAAGCCTCTCAAACCACTCCTGCAGCCTAATTAACTTCTTCATTGTCCATTTGAAAGCTCAGCTGATCCCAAACAAAATACACTGCTCTGCCCATCCCTGATAAATACACACAAACACATGCACACACACACACACACACACACACGTGCGCGCGCGCACACACACACAGATGTAACACACGTGTCTTACCTGAGAAGAAGTGAGCCTTGAAGCCTTTCTTGGAGACGGTATTGTCAGACTTAAACTCAATCCTCATGTTGTTGTATTGAGACGTGATGACCTCAGGGACCTCTGTGCCACAGTATTTACCATGCAGCTTAGAGTCAGATGAAAGGCCGCTCCGCACTTCCACGTAGTCATACTTACATACCTAAAAACACACATGAGGTTCTTGTACACACAAATCCACAAGGTGGCTGCTAAGGTTAGCATCTCCCTTTCCCTATTATGGACAGACAACACACACACACACACACACACACACACACTCACCTCATTTCCCTCCAGCTCGAAGGCCTCAAACTGCATGGAAATGCGGTACTGAGTGGGAGCGACCACCTGCCATACACAGTTCTTGTTGGGTGGATACTCTTTAGGCCAACCAGGAGTGCTGATGGTCCCGTTCAACTTAGAGAGGAGACCGCCACATGCAGCTGGAAACACAAAAACAATTCAGACACAGACACACACTAATGTCTAGAAAATGGTATTTATGTGTTTACATGTGGTCAGATTCTGTATGTCAAATGATTCCCTGGACTCTGCGAGCCCAGACTTTACATTAGCAGGTGGCGGTGAATCTGGTCAATGCTTGAGGAAGTTGTTTTTCCACAAATCAAGCCTAGTGTTAGTTCAGGCAGGCAATGAAGTCAATCTCAGCTCACAATCCCAGCACTTCAGATGATAGCAGTGATCTTAATCTAGCCACATCAGCTGACAACTCAGCTGATTCCTCTCTTAGCATGCATTGGCAAATTCCATACAAGGCGCCTTATTTAAGCTGCTGTTTCCTCTGCAAGCAGCTTGTAACCCCACCGCCACCCCAGCTCCTCTTTTCAGGCTGTATCTGATTAATCATGTAATTCTGTATTAATACCTGCTCTGTTCTGTACCCTGGGGGTCTTTAGTGCTGCTCTCTGCCTCAGGCTTTCCATGTATGCGCATGAATAGGCAGGGATGTGTGACATAGGCGCATGGAAAGGCAGGGAGATTCCCGAACAGAGCCGTATTGCCAAACATAACTTTGTGCGGCACAAATATCAGTTTCTTTGATGAAAGTTGTTCTGGCTGAATTAAGGATTGGGGTTTTTTGTTGCTTTTTTTGTGATTTATTGCATTTCAGGCTACACACAAATTGGAACCTGTGAAATCAGTTCTCCCAAAATGTAGAATAAACACAGCTATCGTGTTTAAGTGGTTGGTTTTGTGCCACATTTTTGATGAACACAGTTGTATCCTGCACTTATTTTATTTAGGTGGGGGTGGATTACTGATATGACGTAGTTAAGGATGGAATGTGGAGGACAAACAGGTCCACTGACGGCTGCAGACCACGCTTCTACTGATGATGCCACTGGGAATATTTGTCATAGAGGAACCGGATTCAGCTCAAAGGAAAAGTAAAATGTGTGTGGAAAGGCATTGCTAGTGCTGTTTGTTCACTACAAGGGGAAGTAGGTAACGTGAGCTAATGCAAGTCACTCACAAGAAACAATAACACCTGTAGAGTTCACCACAGTGTTTCGTGACCCCACAACTTTATGATCCGTTATGTCTCCTGATCCATATTTATAATTGTTGTACTTGACATTGTTCAGCTGAGCATTTCTCAGCAATTCCAACAATTTCTCATTTTTGATTTGGGCTTGGTCAAATGCCTTATACAAATTAGCCCAAATGTCAGAGTAATTGTATGTAATTTGAAAATCCACTTTCTACATCATTTTCCCACACATTAATTCACTGGGGATGCCAAAAAAAAGAATAAAGTACCGCTCTTCAAAGAAATACAGCAAAACCGCAATTTGGACATTTCACTAGCAAAGCTTTTTCTCTCTCTGCCTCAGAAGTGGTTTGTTCAGTTGTTTCAGTATGTGGGTCGTTACGGATAGTTCATTTATTTCGTGGGATTAAAAGACCTTCACAGCATTTGTGGCACTGGAACAGTGAGGCATGTGGCTTTGTGTCAGAAAGATGTTTTTTCCTGTTGATGGAGGCTGTTCGGATGTTTTTTTTCTCATGAGTAAGACTCATATCCTACAGAAACACACAGCAGCACACAAAGGAATGCACATACAAATATGAATTCACCATTCCAGACACACACACACACACACACACACACACTTACCTTCACAGCTCTTCTTGTCAGGAGCCAGTTCATAGCCCGGGTCACAGGCACACTTGAAGCTGCCGAGAGTGTTTACACACCTCTGTTCACATCCACCATTGTCTGGCTTGGCACACTCGTCCTCCTCTGAAAAACACACGTCAGAGAACATTTGCACACACATAAAAAAATGCTTTGGTTAAAAGGCTGTGACACACACATACAGCTTCTCTTGATCACGCACACACACACACACACACACACACACACACCTTTGAAAAAGTTAGCAGCAAATCCGGCCTTGTTAACCGTCCCGTCCGAGACAAACTTCATCCACAGTGTGTGCGAGGTGGAGCGCACATCTTCAGGTTTGTCGTAGCCACAGAATCGACCAATCAGAGGGCTCGTCTCAAGAGGGCCGTCTCGGACCTCCAGGTAGTCGTAAGCACAGCTGTCGTGCCTCTCAATCTGCAAAAACATTCATAGGTACACAGTAAGACACACAAGGCAACAAGGCAAGTGCAAAACCTCCAAAAGGAAAATTCCACATTTTCTCAGTGAAGCCAAATTTACAACAATAAATAATTAGGTATTATTCATATCCCCTTATGTAAAGAAAAATATCATTCTTAAAGTTCGGCCAAGAAGAAGCAGACATAGAATAGAACACACAATAGAATAGAATAGAATAGAACAGAATAGAATGTAATAGAATTGAATGGAATATAATGGAACAGAATATAGTAGGATATAATAAAAAAGAATAGAACAGAGCAGAACAGAATTGAATGGAATAGAAAGGGATAGAACAGAATAATATAGAATAGAACTGAACTGCATAAAACAGAAAAGAACTGAACAGAATTGAATAGAACTGAACAGATCAGCACAGAATAGAAAAGAACAGAACTGAATTGAAAACTGAAATGAACAGAATAAAACCAAACTGAATAGGCCTGAATAGAATAGAGTCTAACAGAATAGAATAGGACTGAACTGAATAGAACAGATTGGATATAGATAGAATGGAATATGAATTGAATTCACAACACACACACACACTTACTGGTTTTTTACTTATTTACTGGGATATGTTGAAATTAATTATTCTTTTTTAAATTTATTTGTAGCTTTGGCAATATTGTTGTTTTACATTCATGCCAAAAAGCTGAATTGAATTGAATAGAATAGAACTGAATAGAACAGAATCAAACAGAATTGAATAGACCTGAATAAAACAGATAAAAAATGGTTAGAACTGAAAAGAACAGAATATAATCAAACAGAATAGAGTTGAACAGAACAGAAGAGACTATAATTTAATGAAAATAGAACATAATAACATATTATTGTCTGAGAAAGTGTTTGATCTTAGCTCCTGTGTAAAAGTGAACTTTGATCTTATATATGTGAAGTCAGGTTGGGTAGAGACTGAGTTGTTTAGTACGCTGACATTTTTCCAGCATTTTCCAGCAACTGTAAAACTAATCCTCAACTGCTCTGTTTCTGTACACAGACACACACACACACACACACACACACGTACACACACCACCACCACCGTTATTAACTACCAAGCAGCTATACGAGCGTGAAATTTGACCCAGACATTCCTGAGCACACACAGAGGGGGAGAAAGAGAAAGAAACACACACAAATGTACAAGTATACAGTGTACACACACACACACACACACACACACACACAAGCATACACACATAAGTCACCTCAAAGGCCTGGAAGCTGAGCCCGACGTTGTATCCCTCGGACACAGTGATCCTCCACACACACTCTTTGGAGGGTCTGTAGTCATCTGGATAGTTGGGAGACTGAATTTGTCCTGAGTCCTTGGTGATTTCTCCTCCACAGATCGCTGCACAGGAGAGACAGACATGGATTAGCATTAATTGCACGGACCAACAACACCTGAAACACATGTATGTATGAATTACGCAAGTCCCAATGTATTTATTTATTTCTTTGATTACTTGTTCGTAAGGTGGAGGAGTTACCTTCATAAATGGCAGCGAAGCCTTTTCCCACCCAGTTGCTGCTGCTGCGGAACTCAATCCACATCCTGCTGTCAGTGGAGATCAAGACCTCAGGAACTTTATCTCCGCAAAACCTGCCTGTTAAAAACACACACGTAAAAACAAACCCTGTAAGAACTTGTGTTGTCCAGTGATTATTGAAGAGCCTAAGTCGCTCCCTCCCGCTGTCGCCCCATTGGACCTTATTTCTCGTTCATTGCTTGCTACTAGCTAGGTAACTTAACTATGTTCCACGCACAAATGTATCTCTCCTGATGTGTTTAATCCAACAACTCCTGGTCCTTTCATCACATCATCTCCTTAGACGTTAGCTTTAGTAACGTTAGCGTCATTGAGAGAAAAAGTTATAACATCACAAATGCGACTTTCCTGACTTGCAAAATTATCTTTTAAATTGACAATTGCACAATTCAAACAGGCTAAATAATTGGCTACCGTACATATTTTTTCCTAAATAAGTTCCTATGGTGGTCCCCCGGAAAGGGAGGGGGGGACTCTCTATAGTTCTGCATCAAAAAACACAGCATCCTCAATCATTTCAATACAGTCACTGTTTATAGTGCTATTGTCGGTCTGAACACGGTCTTAAAGTCACAGCAGTCTTAATCAGTAAGGTGATTTCAGCAGAATAAAAAAGCTAATTAAGGGACAAGGTAATACAAAAAGGCACAAATGTCCCGCCAGTTTATTAAAAGGGTAACCAGCGGCCCTCTGGCCCTCCTTCAGCTCATCCAGGGCCGACTGTGCCTTACTCTTACCGAGCAGTGGAGCTTTCCTCCAGTATCCATCCCGAACCTCAATGTAGTCATACCAACACAGACTGCTTTTATACAGATCCATGGTGGTGAAGTTAAAAACAATCTGGAGGAGCAAAAGTCAAATATTTAATATATTTAATACAGATGTTTGCACTTTAGAGACCAGAGGAGGAGAGGCAGAAAAGAGGAAAAAGGTGCTGTAGTATTTGGATATAATCAATATACAGCCATTCCATCAGCAGTTTCTTATTGTTATTGCACGTACATTCTCTGCACTGCAGGGTGCTACTGTGTGTGTGGGTGTGTATGCACCTTTTCTCCGGGTGTAACAGATATTCTCCAGACACAGTGTGTGTATGAAGGGTATCCATTGGGGTAACCAGGAGACGAGAAGTTGCCCGTTGACTCTTGAAGCGTCTCCCCACATGCTGCAACACACATATACACACACACACACACACACACACAGACACACAGATGGGTTTTTGTGGTGACTCCTGCTGTTGTACATAATCCTTTCAGCTGTGTACTGATACTTATTATGCATACATTACTAAAGAACACATGGCTCTCATATCTATTATTATCCTCAATATTTTACTACCAATTATATACTCCCGTACAACTATTTTGTCACACAACAGCCTCATACACCCTCTGCCAATGTCTACAATATCTGATCGGTCCATATGGAAACTGTTAGACACTTATTTCTGATTTGGAAAACAGTAATTAAAGAAATTTAAATTACCCTCCTTTGTTTTAGTTTTGCATGTTGGAGGCTGCAGTATGCGTGCTTGTATTCCTGTGTGTATCAGTATACATGTGAGGTCCGACCACAGTCATTAAGCCTGGTCACCATTCAGCAGAATTAAACATTCCCCAGCAGTAGAGTCATTTACTGTACGTGAACAAGCATGACAGACTTGAAATTTATCACAGTGAAGGCAACAAAAAACTATTACAGACGAATGGGAATTCATGGAAAATGATCAGACAATATTGCTATCTTAATCCTCCATTCTGAGTTTAATGCAGTCACTCCCTCTCAAAAGGAGGTTAGCCAAATGTGCCCCTCCTATCCTATCATGCATGCTGTTTTCCCCCACAATGCCCTGGGGCTCTGTTCATCTGTCAGTGAATATGGTATCACTCAAATATGACCTTATACGGTTGGAGTTGTATCTATTTCCAGCTGGACACAAAAACACAGTCTTGTATTCCGCTCCTGTATTAAAATGGATTCAGTAGAATAACATATATACTGTAATATATATGGAGTTATTAATACTTAAGAATAAAATAAATGCCATATTATTAGATAGAATTGTATTTTAACAGAACAAAATTAGTCAAACAGATTAAGTACACACACAAAAAGAGATTTTCACGAATTTAAGGAGACCAGAATGGTGACAAATATTATTTAATCCGTTTGTCTCAGATAAAGTACATTGCGCGTACATGATGACCTAAGTGTGAACTCGTCTTGGGGATGCGAGTATGTGTGTGGGCCAAAAATGGATGGCAACATTTGCGATAGTAAACCTTTGCGACATTACTGCACAGTTTGGCCTAAGAACCGATCCAGATCACATCAGAACCGTACAACAGGGACCAGAGGGATGCCAGAACAGCACGGGTGTGCGCAAGAACTGCTGGGAAGAGTGTGTGATGTCTCTGAGTCCGAAAACAGAGAGGGAAGTGTCACAAAAACAAATTACTCAATTTCACCTCTGTGCGTTGGAGAGTGGAGGGATGGGTACGTTTTACACCAAGGATATGAGAAGATAAACAGAGGTCATCTTTTGTTCCAACAACACACACACATACACACACACTATGTGGTCTCATAGTAAATATATCAGTACCTGGACATCTATACAGCTTTCTCGCTTGTGCAATATCTCCTTTACTGAGCCTGGTCCGCTGGCCAATAGCAGGCCGCACCCCGTTTTCATCTCTGGATGGAAGGATGGTGTCGAGGAACATCCCCCTTCAGGATAAAAAGAGAGATTTAACACAAATCATACTCTGATTCCAAGGAAATCAACTATACATATTTCAATACACATGGATTTATCATCAAAACAGTATAATAGAGCAATATGACCTCCAAGCAAATGCTGATCGCCAATGTTGTGTTTTGTGTTTTCATGTAATCAGAAGAAGAATTTGTGTTATCAGAAGGCTGAGAAGTCTGAAATAATGCTGAAAGGTTTAAATAAGTGAAGATTTACAATTTTTCTCAAAGTATATAGCGTATATAGCTGTAAATGTCCACAACCACAAGGATTAGAGCTCAGATGCTCCAACTCAGTGGTTTATAAACTGACCTCACAAGAGGTTTCAGGATAAGTCTAGTTGGTCATGAGATTATTAAAATGATATGAAAGAAGAAATAGAAACTTTATGTTGCGCAGAATCGTTTCCTTATACTTTTCTCTACAGCTTTGCCTTTCTTCAGAATTACTAGTTTTAGCTCTTTCGGTGTATAATAATTATTTACTCCCACAATAAGTGATTTTTTGACCACTTGGAGGCAGTGGAAACAAGATGTGAACACAACACTAACATACCATCACCTTTTTTGTCGATATGGTGAACTTGTTAGTAAACCGTTGCTTATTTACACATCCAGCAGTTATGAAGCAACACTATTATTCATTTGACAATGTCATGTTTCTGGCCAATTGATGAATTTATGTCCAATATTTACTCTTAGCTTTTGTTCTCTACCAACTCCTGAGGGACATATCTGTCTCAATAGCTGCTAAATGCTCCTATATGTTCACTAGCAAGTTGCTAACTGTGTCTGTCTGCTGTGCTGAGCAGGTAGTGTACAGTGGGTTTTGGAACTTTTTCATTGAAAACAGCTGCCTGCTGTGGAAAAAAAACATCACTAGCTGAAACTCTACTGTAAAGCTCTGTAAAGTCAAGGGGAGCTGCAGATTTGGGTGAACATACTCTGCAGGTTCTTCTCTATAAGCAACCCCTTTCTCATTATCACATTATCATATTTAATACTAACACATTGTGTGGTTTATGCATAATTAAACATTCTTTCTGGCCTAAAATCTGTCTAGTAGTCTGTCAATCTCCAAAATTTAGACAGTCAATGTGACATGTGGGCTGCGTGAGTCCACAAACAAAGCAAACCGGAACAGCAGCACTCATTCTGTATTAATTTTTAACAGTTTGCACAGAGCCTTTCCTTGCCCTGGATGATGAAAGTTGGTCAGGGTTAGCTCTAACTAACAACAACATCCTCAAGGTCACTATTTAACAAAATTACAGACTTTAAAGCTGTGAAAAATCTGTTGTGTAAACTTATCACAAGAGTCAAGAGATAAGATTCTGCCGCTGGTTACCTTGAGAAGGTGTTCCTGGCGTAGTGCATGATGCTATCAAAATCATATGCCTCCCCAAGAGAGTTGACCTCCCCAGGCTCCATCTTGAGGAAGTTATACTCCTGTCCTGAGAACCACACATGTGCACGGACAGCAGCATTAGAAGCTTAAAAGCTTTAGTGTGCTACCATAAACACTTAAACAGATATGTTCTTTACACAGCACTGTACACACAAAGGATAACTTGAATGATTACGTCTAAATAGATAAGACATTTGAATGGCATTTACTAAACTACTGACAGTCCAATAGAGCAGCGAAGTTGAGAACTCTGATATGTTTCTAAATAAAAACTTGGGTCAGGTCTTATACACTGCTATGTCATTTGATTTAACACCTGTCAGATTGCGTTGTGGTGCAGAGGAGTTTGTGGGAGGAAAAGAGACAGTCTGGGGGTCAGGGTGACTTCACAGTCATTAAAAGACTCATTCACACTCAAACGGGGCCGGACACGAGTGTGAATTTGAAAACTTACACGCACACTGTGTCCATAAATGTCCTTACTTGTCTCCAGCTATAAACAATCCCAGATGATTCTAACAGAGACCCAGGTGCATCTTCTGATTCTCACCTGGTTGGATGTTATCCCGGATGATGGTCACATGATCGTCACGGTCAGGCCGCGTGTGCTCATGCCAGAAGCCAATGACGTGGCCGAGTTCATGCACCACTATGCCAAACTTGTCACAGTTCTTGCCTATGGAGATAGCCTGGGGCCCGTTGCCACGACGACCCACATAGGAACAACACCTAGTAAGGATTAGTAGGAAGTTGATAGCAGGGAGATGATTTTTTACTACACATTTTGGCAGTGGAAAAAGCATCAGCAGTGCTGTATGAACACACACGCACAAACACACACACATGGCCTTTTCAGGATTTCCTGCCCAGTATTACGTCCACCAGAGGAAAAGCAACAGGATTTATTTACATACAACACTCCGATAACGCTTAAGTTTCATAACTTAATGTGAATAAGCTGTGAGAATTCACATAACGCTGCTCACAGAACACACACACACACACACACACACTCATTGTTTTTTCTGGTTAGCCGAGACATCCGTGCCAGGCTAACAAATCTGATTAAAGTTATCCAGCGAGCTGATTGCAGGGTAAGGATCAGGAGTCACTGGAGTAGATAGAGTCTATTCTTCCAGCATTTGCAGCTGTAGTATCAGAACAACTACAACTTGCTCCACAACTGGTGCCACAAATCTACTGAGGTTCTTTCATAACCCATTACATTACACTCCACTACATTATTTTTCTGCATTTCCCTCTCGTTTCTGTCTCTCTCTGTCACACACACCGCATATCCAATCTGCAGGATATTTATACATCAGATTAAAGTGTCTAATCTCTGATGCAGCCAGCCTATCACAGAACACAAGACAACTGGCATCACCAGTTAACACGCAGATCTTTCACTCATCTACATGGCCTTTAGAGCCCATGGTGATGTTTTCAAATCGGTACTTTTGTACATCCAAGAGTCAAAACTCAAAGGATTGTTATTCACAGTAATATAAAATAGAAACAAGCAGCAAACCCTCATATTTAATAAGCTGGAACGAGAAAATCTTTAATTATCACATTGCTGTTCATTCATTTTTTGATTATTAAATAATTGCACTTTCTCAGATATTTTACATATCCTACTCTTTAAACAGCCTGGAGAGAGAAACCCAAACGCCCTGATTTGAGCCACCCTCGAACCAAACAACTTACAACCAGTCAGTGAAGTGCCACTACTGTACAAACACACTATGACCCCACCATGCTGCCACTTGACAGAACAATGCACTTCTGCAGAGTATGAACAAAAAAACTGCACGAACATACAAAAACTTAGACTGAGTAGCGTGATTGGTGGGATGGGGAAACAGGAGCAGGACAGGAAGGGAAGTGGAGCCATTGTTGAGTGACCGTATCGTCTCTCACTGTGACAAGGTCACTGCTGAACTCTAGGTATACACACACACACACAATCACACACACAAAGAGATTCACCGAACTCACCCACAGGGTCTGTAGGTGAACACTATGTAGCTTTCCTCATCTGTCTTCTCAATGAAAGTTACGCACGTCTGTTTCTCCCAGTGACGCATGGCCTGCTTAAACATAGCCCTTTGACTACCTGAAACACACACATTTTACATCCTACTTTCACACAATCAGACGTTGGCATGGACGTTACTGTTAAGCAGTACGGGCAGCAGTCCAGTATAGTTGCTTACCAGTGAAGTTTCCTCCTATGACGTAGGGAATGACTCCCCCAGGCCATATCCTCTCAGCTCGGGAAGTGGCCGCTCGAGGAATACGGCTCTTTGCCACTTTCCCAGTGTTCACACCTTTCCCAGTTTGGCTCTTGGGACTGGCAGCTCCCTTGCTGGAGTTCTTGGGGAGATAGTCTAACAGAGTGAAGAGAGAGAAACAACCGTCAAATCTACCTTTACCGCAAAGTTCTTGTTCATGTTATGTATGTTCAATAAATTACAGGTCTATTAATATGAATAACAGTTCATTAATATCCTCTGAGATTATTGGATCACACTATTTCTTATTATACGTGACCTTTCAGAGTTTGTTCTCAGATTAGAGAATATTAAAACTCAGAGATAGCTGTGGCAGTGCAATATACTGTTTTATTAAACACTTAATTTAAAGACCTTTATAATGTATACTGAATGAATTGAGTTGTGCTAAAAATGGGTAACTCAAACATTGTGTAGTTGTGGATCTGACTGTGCTTCAGTAGAGTCACTTGCAAAGAGCATAGAGAAGGAAAACATGCTGGAACTGTCAAAGGTCTCGCAACACTTATTGAGTATTGAAAACAAATAATGCATTTCAGCCTGTAGTGTTCGTCTGGGTCTGAATGTGTTTCAGAGGTTTGCAAATATTTACAAATACTTAACATGTGTTTCCAGCCATTTGCAGGAATTCCAAAGACTATAACTGTATTTAGATTACTAAAGAGACTCAAACAGCCTTTGTAACAAAGTTGGTAGCTAAATTTAAAGGGTCATTATTTTGTCCAGCAAATGTTTATTCAGTTTGGTCTCCAATTATTGTTTTTATTGCAAGTGATATTCAAAAAAATATATACCTTTAACTGCAGCTTAAAAGCAGAAAAAGAAACAACTTTCTGTGCAGCACTGCTCCAAGCAGGGCACTTCATACATCACCATTCATTCCAATATAACATTATAAAATCAACTTGCAGACTCTTTAAAGTTGCTTGACATTGTCATCAATCACAGTGAACATTTCATCACCATTTCCATCAGAGTTTGAATGGTTACAGTGGCAAGCAGTGAAGTGCAGAGACGTTGGTATTCATACTGTATTAAAATAATAGGAAACCTGGGAGATCTAGGATGCCATCATGGTCTCTGGTAACAGAAATTAAGAGTGTGTAGTAAAGTTTAGGCTCCTTACCTAAGCCAAACCTACGTATTCTCTCCAGCAGTAGATATAAAGATCCTCTCTTCTTAGCACTTTCATGTTCCTCCAGGCCACCTGACACACACAAGAGCCAAAAATCAAAACATGAACAATGCACAATAAATGCTGATATCCTCAGGAGGCCCCTGTCTTCTTCCTTCCTATTCAAGCTGCTTTACTCTGCAGCCGATGGGTAATGAGAGAGTTTCAGAGGAAACATGAGAGCGAGCATTACATGATGATTACTGAGTGAGAGTGAGATGTTGAGTCCACTTACCAGATGTGTGCCCCTGCCGGGAGTGCGTGTGCATGTGTGTGTGCTGTGTGAGGTCTATCGTCCTGTCAATCTGGAACATGCGCAGGTCCTCCTCGTCCAAAGCGATGTCGCCCCAGAATGCAGCTGGAAGTTAAGAGAAAAACATCTATTATAACCACAAACAGCTGAATCACTAACACCATTATCCCTGGAAATCACAAGTTTGTCAAGGGAAAGAGGTTAGTGTGTGTGTTTGTGCGCTCTTTATGATTCAAGTGACTATGTCTCAAGTGTTTTCACAACTTGTATCAGATTTTAGGACTTGCTTCTCAACCGTTTTCCATATTTCAGGTCAGAGTCATCTCCGAGATTGTGCCTGTTTATTCAAGAGTGCTGCCCTCTGGGTGTAAGGCAGCCATGCCTTTTGGTCAGCGAGTTAGATGGCCATGTAGGTATGTGGTATTTCTTCCAGAGTGAGCCATCCCCAGTAAAGTTAACAACTTAAATTTTCTTTAATGCATAAAATGGCTGTTTTGTTCTTTGTGTGTGGTTTGTCAGTCATAAAATTACCATGGCTGAGGTGAAAAGTACGGAGCCGGAAAGGGGGGTCAGAGTTGATCTGCCTCTGAGCCGGGAGAACGCTGAGATGGAACGGTCTGTGTGAAAAGCCACAACCGGTATGCCAGTGTTGTGTTACATATAACCATCTTTTTCTATCATGCCGCTGGTTACGCAAAGCCCTATGTGAAAGCACACATGGTTGCGGGATTATGCCACAAACTTTTGTTTAGTATGAATGAGCAAATGCGGCATATTGGCGGATATTCTTTCCGTGTTTAGTGAGATATCTCTGTGTGAAAGCGGCTAATTGTAACTGTGCAAGTGTGGATAGGGTGCTCTTGAAGAACAGCGTATACTGTAGCTCTCAGTGAAACTTCCATGATTAAAAATAAGTTTAAAAAAAACTGATATCATTAACCAGAGGTGATCATACCCATGGTTTCAGTCAGAAATAGAGATAATAACAAAAAACTCTACAAAGGCTTAAAAAGAATTTGTAGACTGTGGATTTGAAAACAAGAAATTTACCACTTTTCTTCAACATGTGGTTACTGAAACAACAAGACCCAAACAAAATCAACATCCAGCGGATCCAGTTAACTAGGGTCTTTTTCCAGAATGATGTCCTGTGTCAAGGCTGTTCAGGCTTGGATTAATTTCAGTTCAAGTACAAATTTCTTGACCTGCTAAGACAGTGCAGGTAAAAACACCAGGCAGCAGGCTGCAGTAGCTGAAGCAATCCTGGTACAAGTCACGTATCAAGAAGTAGCTCAGGTGTTTTCTTTATCTGTAGAGGTTAAGCCATGACATGAATTGAATCCTCTGGTTATTGATTTTCAGGGTTATAGCAACACTGTCATACCATAGTACAGAGTCATAGTGGTTTCACTCACTCCAATTACACAGCCAACACTACAGTCAAATACCCGGCAACTTGTGTTTGATATCAGCCTCCCTACCCTACTCTCTGTCTTTCCCTGACACACACACATACACACCTGCCCCTGGTGGTCTTACATTGGTCTGATATCAGACCAAGTGACACTCCCACCACTGTCCCCTCCACTCCTTGCTCACCCCTTCCTCCCTCCCAACTCCAACCACTGCAGCATCTCCCCACTCATCCTCCTGCGTCTTTCCACACAATCTGGTCAAAAGTTCCAGCACTACCCGTGAACACTGTCCACAACCATTAAAGGAAAAGTTCACATTTCATCAAGTCTGTCTTAAAACAATACTCACACGTATGTACATTGAAACAGATGGTTGTTGTGATCATTCCTCCTCTTTACTGGCCGTGAAGAGATCCACTCTTAACGTGATTCCAAAAATCCACAGTCCTCACCCTGTTCAGCCAAAGGGGCACCAGCAGCCTCAGATAGTCAAATCAAGAGGGTACTTTCAGCTAGAATCCCTCCGCTGTTCTCAGCAACTAAAAACATTTATAACTTTGCAAGATACCCACTTGATTTGACTATCTCAGACAGCTGGAGCTTCTCACCCATTAAGATGCTGATAAAGCCATGTCATGACCTCTCTTCCCATGCAAGCTGGACAAATGAAAAGTTCTCTGTGACCACCAGCTGATTACCACTGTGGGTCCACAGAGCATCCCTTAATACCTTGAACAGGATGACTCTGTGACTGTGTGTTGTTATTTCTTTGTGTGTGTGAAAGCTGAATTTCAAACAGCGCCATAATTTTTCAATCCATCATCGGTTTCATTTGCCTAATCTCCACGGGTCTTCATATGCACAGGAACTAGAATGCACAAAATGGATTTGTCGTTCCTTGTTCAGTTCTTGAGTTAAGCTCTTCTGGTTTCATAGTTCCTTTGAAGTTCTAAAAAAAAATGTGTGTGGAACGTAATGTTTGAAATTCCAAGTGCTAAATGACAATATTCCGTTGATTTGTGGTGGTGTGTTTAAGAGTGCATATGTCAGCCATTACAAACACTTTTTCTCAATCTTAAAATCACTTCTGTTCCCACAGTCCCACAGCATTACTCATCTTTCTTTCTCTCTTCATCATCTTACTCAAAAATGTCCCTTCCCTTCAACCAGTGATACGTATGTGGTTGTGTTTCCATCACACACCCCTCAGCACCAGACAAAGCACATCTTGGATCGCTTGTTCACCCAGTTTCTTTCTCATTTTTCTCCCCCGCTCCTTCCATATCTACAGTATCTCTCCCAGCCTCTAACAATGAACAGCTGAATGATAACCATCACTAAATGATTAGCTGAGCTGAGTTACTGCCCTCCACAGGGATTCAAGACACTAATACATTAACAATGGCATAGGAGAAGATTGTCACTTAGCTAATCAGGATTGCCACTAAAGGAAATGGGGGTCAGGGTGCCATTGTGCTCGACTCTGAGCTATTGTTGCAGTGAGGAGCAAACCACAAAGACCACAGATGGTTTACAAATCATGATATAAGAATGTTCATATTAACCTACTATGCAGGCTGAAAGTAATTGTTATTTTCATCATTAATTTGCTGGTCTGTAAAATTTCACCAAGAGACAGAAGTAACATCTTCAAACAACTTCTTTTGTTCAACCTATCCCCCAAAATATTCACTTTACAATAATTTAATCCAAGCAAAAGCATTGAATTCTAAATAATTAATCAACTGTGACAATAGTTGCTGATTTTCTTTTCAGTTGTTCTGTAATGCAGCATTTTGTCACTTTTAGTTAATTATACTGTTACGTCAGTGACCTGTTTGTCTGACAATAAAACCTGTTTCCATTGTGGGCTTTAAAAATGGCTTAATTCAATGAGTCTTTGGTCGAAAAATGCAGTAGTCACACTTGCCAAATATAAAAAGGGGTTTATTTTATTGGGAGGAGGTTGATGTTGGAGTGGTTTTTCCATATAAAGCTACAAAAATAACACTATTACACCAGCAGTTGTACTATGATGTGGTCTGAACAGGCGCTGGTACAAATGTTTTTTTGCCACCAAATTGCACTGTGGGCGACACAATTTCTACTGACACTCCCCTCTACTACAAACTCTGCCAAAGTGGTGTCATAGTGAGCCACAAAAACTGCCAAATGGGTGCAAAAAATCCACTTACAACTAAAAGAAACTCACCAGCGAAAGGTCATTATCTGTGTCAATTCTCATATAAACATAGACCATATCACATTGCACCTGCAAAGTAGAAATGACATTCCCCTGGCTTTTGTTTCTATTTGTGGGACAGTGTGTTTGTGACATTACACACCTAGTAGTTTTGGGTATTTCAGGACAACAAGAGAAACTACAAGGACTAAAAGTTTTCCAGAGAAAAGGAGCTGACACAAGCAGAGATACAAAGCGAGAAGAGGAGGGAGAGTACAGTGATAGTAAGTTTGGCCCATTGATTGTCGGGGTCTTGTTAATCCATGGAGATACCATAAATAGCCCAAAGTCAAGCCACTGGGTGAGGAGGGGTGAGGACAGTGAGGCAGGGAGATGCAGGAGGAGAAGTATTGATCCAGAAAACCCAGGACGTCCCAGGAGACCTACATCATGCTGACCAGGGCCTTACTGTTCGCCCTTCAGCAGGGGCACTGCAGCAAACACACACACAGGGGCACACACACACACAACAGGGATAATGCACCAAACACAAACTGAGAGGCAGACTTCCCTCACATGCATCCACCAGCACCATGTTGGCTGTTTGGAGAGTGATGAACTTCTCAGGCAGACAGGACTAATGTCAGCTTTGCTGCAAGTTTACTCTGCAGCCCGGTAACAAATGTCAAACAGTCATTTGACCAACAGTGGTTCTGACTGTTTGTGAGTGTATGTGTCTTTATAAGAGCTGAAATGTGAACATTTTCAGTCATCGTCGTGCAACAATGTTCACTGAAACATAATTTTAACCTTAACAATACAGCACAGGTATATACTTAGCTGTTACTTGTTGGGGCCTATGAAGTACATAAACTTTTTCAGTTTTTCTTTTACTTTCATATGTAGCCCGGGGTTTTATTTGCTAAAATCACTGAATTGACCCTGCTTTTATTTGGGACAGGCGTCCATATGGGACAGGCCTTAAATTCTTTTTGCACAAAACTGAAACTACTATGAAACAGTTTATTTATTTCAAACAGAATAATACTTATGTAAAAATTATTAAATAATATCAAATACACGTCATTCAGACGGCTAATGCGCTTTTATTTTGAAGGCAGCAACCTCACGGAAAAAACACGATGCAGGATGAGATGTTAGCAGACAGAGAGCAAAGGACTTCACATGACAGGATTCACAACTTGGATTAATTTTTCTGAAAAGCTGTTTTGATTCTTTTGATCGTTGGACCTTTACAGACTAAAGGAATATAAATAATCAAGGAATGAACACATTCAGACTTAAAGAACGGACTTAACGAGCGCTTCAAAGTTAATGTGACTCAGCACTTTATTCAACTTTTCTTCTCTTGGAGCCATGCAGGTTACACCAGTAAATCTAGAAGAATTAGACTTTGGGTCTTGTTGTTTCCGTTAAATGACCTTAACAGTGGAGAATCTAACTGATCTAAGGATGTTCAGCATGTCCATACTGACACATTGATACGTTTAAACATTAATATTTGTATTAACAATCTAAGCAGCTTAGAAGCAGCTAAAGCGGGCGACCCTGCGGGGTTTAAGAGGTTTTATACATCCAAAGAACTTCTATAAAAACCAGACCAGGCGTTTAATTAAGGCAGGCGTTTATTTGTCAAAATGTGTTCCCACACCAGGCCTGTAAAGGAGGTAGGCGGCTATTTGGGACTCGGCTATTAATTGAGGTTTTACGGTATAAACTGTACTGTCTGTTCTGACATTTTACAGACACTACAGTATAATAAAGTAGAGAATTATGCACTGCTGAGTTATGCACTCATGCTGTACTCACTGGGGTGTATCTAACACAAATACACACACACACACACACACACACACACACACACACATCTCACATCTCACTAAGCTCCTCATTAAGTAAATATAAGGTCACACTGTAGGTGGGCAAAGATGTGTGTGTGTGTGTGTTTGTGTGTGTGTGTGTGTGTATGAACCCTTCCACTTCATCCATCCATCGTCAAACGCTTATCCTGCGTACAGGGTCACGGGGGGCTGGAGCCAATCCCAGCTTACATCGGGCGAAACCCTGGACAGGTTGCCAGTCCATCACAGACCCTTCCACTTGTGTGATATTATTGTACTGTATATACCTGTGACTGTGACCTGTACTCTAATTTTAAAAAGAGATTATCTCGTCCCTGTTTGAGGGTTTTCTCCAAAAGTAATCATTGTGCAAGCTGCTTGATCCATATTAACCCTTGGTGAGCAACAACAGGTACTTCAGTTTGAGCACAACCGTGTTGAATACATCATAAGCAATCATGATGCGGCTACAAAAACGCTGGCCCAAAGACTGTTCAGCACAACAATAAATCCACCATACTATCTGGCTGAGTGGGCTATTAATGTGCTACACAAACTATGTGGAGTAGAGCTGAAACGATTAGTGGATTTATTGATTCATTGACAGACATAAAATTTAAATAGATTCATTGTTAAAGCAAAAGTGCCAAAAAGTCACAGGTTCCAGCTTCTAAATTGTGAATATTCTCTGATTTCTTAGACCTCTAATATATTAAACTGAATGTCTTTAGGGTTCTTAGGGTTGGACAAAACAAGAAATTTAAAAACTTCACCTCATACTCTGAGTAATTGTGATGGACATTTTCCAGTAGTCACAGACATTTCAAAATGACTAATTAATTAATCGAAAAAAGTATTAAACAGATTAATTATAATCAAAACAATAGCTAGTCGCTAATGAGTAGTCTCATCCGTTGATGTGTGCATGTTTGAGTGCTTACATCCTGCTCTTCCATTGGTCAGAACTGCCTGTCCAAGCTCACTCATTGGCTAACCTGACAAACCTGCCTTCAACTCAGTCATTGGTCTGACAGACTACTGGGCACGTCACTTAAACAATCACTTCCTCTCTACGTATATTCATTTTTGCTCACCTTCACTATGAGTATGATAGTAAACTTGCATAAAACCTTTACCTATGCTTTGTTTTAATTATTAAAAGTGCAACATCCGGCTATAGAGCCAATGAGTGAGCACTACTGAAGGAGACAGATGCAATATCACACACAAATCAATGCATGCAGGATCTACACTCACCTAAAGGATTATTAGGAACACCTGTTCAATTTCTCATTAATGCAATTATCTAATCAACCAATCACATGGCAGTTGCTTCAATGCATTTAGGGGTGTGGTCCTGGTCAAGACAATCTCCTGAACTCCAAACTGAATGTCAGAATGGGAAAGAAAGGTGATTTAAGCAATTTTGAGCGTGGCATGGTTGTTGGTGCCAGACGGGCCGGTCTGAGTATTTCACAATCTGCTCAGTTACTGGGATTTTCATGCACAACCATTTCTAGGGTTTACAAAGAATGGTGTGAAAAGGGAAAAACATCCAGTATGCGGCAGTCCTGTGGGCGAAAATGCCTTGTTGATGCTAGAGGTCAGAGGAGAATGGGCCGATTGATTCAAGCTGATAGAAGAGCAACTTTGACTGAAATAACGCAAATAATGTGGCTTACGTTGCTGACATCTGTGAGATTCTCAGTCTTCCAGGTCATGGTATATCTAGAAGTGCTAAATTAAGGGCAAATGGTCTTGCTTTAGGTTCTCGTTACAACCGAGGTATGCAGCAAAGCATTTGTGAAGCCACAACACGCACAACCTTGAGGCGGATGGGCTACAACGGCAGAAGACCCCACCGGGTACCACTCATCTCCACTACAAATAGGAAAAAGAGGCTACAATTTGCAAGAGCTCACCAAAATTGGACAGTTGAAGACTGGAAAAATGTTGCCTGGTCTGATGAGTCTCGATTTCTGTTCAGACATTCAGATGGTAGAGTCACAATTTGGCGTAAACAGAATGAGAACATGGATCCATCATGCCTTGTTACCACTGTGCAGGCTGGTGGTGGTGGTGTAATGGTGTGGGAGATGTTTTCTTGGCACACTTTAGGTCCCTTAGTGCCAATTGGGCATCGTTTAAATGCCACGGCCTACCTGACCATTGTTTCTGACCATGTCCATCCTCTGATGGCTACTTCCAGCAGGATAATGCACCATGTCACAAAGCTCGAATCATTTCAAATTGGTTTCTTGAACATGACAATGAGTTCACTGTACTAAAATGGCCCCCACAGTCACCAGATCTCAACCCAATAGAGCATCTTTGGGATGTGGTGGAACGGGAGCTTCGTGCCCTGGATGTGCATCCCACAAATCTCCATCAACTGCAAGATGCTATCCTATCAATATGGGCCAACATTTCTAAAGAATGCTTTCAGCACCCTGTTGAATCAATGCCACGTGGAATTAAGGCAGTTCTGAAGGCGAAAGGGGGTCAAACACAGTATTAGTATGGTTCCTAATAATCCTTTAGGTATAAATAAAGTGAATTAATTTGAATTGAATGTAAATTGTCAGGTGTGGAATCATCCAATGTGGACTTATTCCAAGGCATACAGGGCTAGGATGGGGATGAGAAGTTTATATGGACGCTTTGATACCATTGTCCGTTGTGGAGCAAACTAAACTAACTTTAAATAGCACCTCAGACTGAGATTGTTGCTTGCAATTTTCTTCTTTGTATATTTAAGATGGAATGACAATGTGCCACTTGGGTATGTAAGTTGTTTCAATGTGTAGAGATGCTGGAGTCGGTAATGTCATTGCTGAGAAATGTGCTTTTAAAGAAAAAAAATTATAAATGCAGAAGTTTCGCCAAGTTCAAAAAGTTCACACCCCTACCCTCCTGCAAGTATGTGTGTAAGACAGAGAAAGACAGAAAGAGAGAGAGGACGGGCGGGATAATCTCAACTTCTGTGGCATAAGATGAAATAATTATGAACTAAAGAGCATTGTTTGAGTGTGTGTGTGTGTGTGTGTGTGTGTGTGTGTGTGATCATGTAGAAATAAATAAGAAAATTTATTGAAACCATGATAATTATAAACTTTTCAATTTGTCAGTAACACAGACAAGCTAAACTGTAACTCTTACAACTGTTTTCACTTCTTTCTTTAACAGATGTTTAATGTGCATCTGCAGAGTTAAGGATAATGTATTGTGATGTCATAGTTTAAAAACACACACACGCACACGCACACACACACACTAATCATAAGTTTTTGCTGGCTTAAACACGGTCCCAGACACTGACAAAGACCCAATTACACACCTCTCCACTGACACATCGCTGTAATTACCTACAGCGCAGTGCATGTGTGTGTGTGTGTTTGTCTACAGATAAGGATAAGCAAAGTTTTTTCATGCATGAATACAGCTAAAAAACAGATGGCAGAGCAGTGAGGCGAACAACTGGACATCTGAAATGACCTGGAAATAAAACCTAGACTGATCATAACCAAATCCAATTAACGGGGAAATATTGTCAGGCAGCCATCAGTTCCCAAGGAGAACGATTTGCCATATTATTTTTGAAACATAAAAACCACAAATCCAACTGTGTGTGCTGTTGTACAAGCTCTATTACCTGATGAGAGCACATCAGACCAAGTGCCAGCAGTGGAGAGCGCGCCAAAATATCCCTTTGAAGCCACAGTAAAATTAAAAAGTAAAGGTAAAAAGATTATTTAGAATAAAAAGGTTACTGAGTTACTTTGCAAAAACAATCCCTGTGTGTGTTACATTGTAACTGAATTTAAAATGTGGATAATTATAATATTCAAGGCAAAGTAAAAGGAACATCTGCGACTTCAAAAGAGCACGCATTTAAAGAGTACCGCACCACATAAACAGACAAAGAAATGTTCAGCGTGAGACAAAAATAACAGAATATCATATGACACACACACACACACACAGAACTGGTGTAACCTCTTAATCACATTACTGTGACACTGAGATTCCTCTCCAGCAGGTCATGGGTTTGGCCAGACATTGTGACGGGACACAATCATGGCTTGATTTAACCATCAGGGTGTATGGGTATGCACACAGAGGCCTAGCAGGGGCTCTTACATGAATAAAGAAAGATCAACTGAAAGATATATGACAGGGAACAAAGTTATTTTTTGTGTGTTATTTATGTCGTCTCTGGTTAGAGGAATCTTTTCTATTTGAGGTTTGATGAAACATTGATTTCGTTTATCTTTTTTTGCAATATATTGGCCAGTAGTGTAAAATAATGTGGCTTACGTTGCTGACATCTGTGAGATTCTCAGTCTTCCAGGTCATGGTATATCTAGAAGTGCTAAGTTAAGGGCAAATGGTCTTGCTTTAGGTTCTGGAAGATGTTTTGCCTTGACTCATGAGTCCTAGTGACCTGAAAAGTGTAAACATTGCTACAGAGGTTTAATGCTTTGGACTCCCCACCAATCAGTCCAAACCAAAGGCAAAACGTCTTTAAGAGCCTAAAGCAAGTCCAGTTGATCTTGACTTTGCACTTCTAGATATCTGTACATCCACTACTGTCTTTGCACAGTACGCCAGAAGGTAAGGCTCGTTTCTAGTTAAAATATCAAAATATCATAGCAGACCAAGTTAAGAGTGCTTTGTGACATACGATGCGTGGAGGCTGCATCTGTGACCACAGCTGGGTTCTTATAATACTAAGGACAGCTGAAAAAAATAGGAGTTTGACTGTAAGGAGACGGTGGCTTTTCCTCAGCCAATAATGG
Organism: Micropterus salmoides; assembly: GCF_014851395.1. Lineage (NCBI taxonomy): Eukaryota > Metazoa > Chordata > Actinopteri > Centrarchiformes > Centrarchidae > Micropterus > Micropterus salmoides. Next base: position 6,393,213 of record NW_024040263.1, read on the forward strand.
GTATATGAGAATGATTTTTGCTGCTATAAATACCATCAGGAAAAGCTAGGTGACATAAAAGCAGGCAGACATTTAATAATTGAGCAATGTGTGGCAGGTGGGCGGAGTGACGGCGATGCTGACTCATGGCTTCTTCAGCTCCGGAACAATGACGCTCCAAAACAAACAGTCGACTCTCAGCACGGCCGCAGAGTTTGTGCTGAGGCGGGAATCCTAAGGAAGACTTCGGAAGCTCAGTGGCAGGAGCACTCTGCTCGGGAAAATCCTGTTTAATATAATATGAGTGAGACTGCTCGCCCTCTCGCTCACACAATGCAGCCACAGCGTCAAACACACACACACACACGGCTCTGGTTTCCCTTTTACTGAGGAATGGGGGAAGGGGTGAACAGTAGCTGCAGCTCACCGTCACGACATGGTGGGCTTCACTCTCTGACTAGAAAACTCAGAAGCACATATACAGTATACATGGGCAAACACGAATTCGGCTTTTTTGATATTGTTTAAGTTACACCTGGTGCACTGAAGTGTTAAACTTCCATGAAAACAGCTGTATGAACACCTGCAGTCACTTATATGCCACCTTAATCTAGAAATACTGGTTATGTGTTGTTTCTACAAATCCTTCTGTGCACATTTATTAACTCTATACCAGACCCTACAAAAGGTCGGAGCAACTCCAGTGGAAGCACAGGGACTAGGCTGGAAATGTTTGGATACAAATAATGTCAAACTCTGCGAGTTACTGGAAACAACAAAATGAATGAGCTTCAGCCAACATGAACCACTTCATGTACACAGCAGGGTGGAGATCGTCCCTCAAGTGGAAGGTCGTGGTTCATGCTTCACATGGAAACTGGCGTAAACATTCATGTTACTTAAGTGCTCATGAACTCGACACTAAATCACTATCAACTCTGACTCTGTGTGGAGACAGAAAAGAATAATTCCTCCCTTCAGGATTTGGAGGGAAATGTACTGCAGTCAAGCTGCATCATTGCTGTTGCCTCTAAGCAGATTGGCTCAGATTGTGCACGATGAAGAAAACTACACCACTTTCCTGCATTTTCTCATTTTCTGCGAAATCATAATGCAAATGTTTTATCTAATTGTCTTTTTGCAGCGTGAACTCTTATTGTAAATCCTGCACTGTAGCATCGGAGTTCAGCAATGTACGCCCATGAGAAAATGTACATTATGCATTGTCCTATAATGTTGCGCACTCCGGTGATCCGCCACTATTGTATTTGAAGAAGAGAACAGGCGGTTTGTCTCTTGGGTCACTCCTGAAGAAATGACCCACAGCTTCATTCGGACATCGAGGTTTGTTTTGCTTTCACTCCGTTTGTGTGAACATTTTATGAGAACAGTGATTTGGAAGGAAACATGAATGACTCTTGAGTGAGCGTAAGAGCTTGTGCACGTCCCTATTAGTGTGTGTGTGTGCGTGCGCGTGTGTGTGTCATCTCCAGCTGAGTAGCAGGATGCAGACAACCAGGAAGAGATAAGCGCGGGTGAATGGAGGGAGCCCTGTGTGTGTGTGTGTATCGAGTGTGTGCGTCTGTGTGCATGTGTGCGTTCGCGTTGGGAAATCACTTCACAAAGGCCTGGAAGTGTGTGTTCTCCTGTCTACCAGCGCGGGACCCAGAGGAGATAAGCAGACAGCCAAATATTCCCCTTGTGTTTTCCCAGCAAAAACAGGAGGCGGAATACCAACCACTCAGACCGATGGCACAGGGTCAGGCCTGGAATGAGCCGCGCTTCCACTTCTTACAAGCCGCACACACACACACAAATGCACACACAGAAAGGACACAGCCGCCAGCTCTTTACACACTGACAGCAAAATGTGTCCACACTAGTGGGTGCAACCAACAATTCTGTTCATGACAGATTTATCTGTTGATTCTTTTTTTCAATTTATGGATGGATGTGAATCTGCAAAAAGAGAAACATTATTACATCATTATTAATGTATGTATACAAGTGTAGACTCCCACTGGCACATTTAGGTGTTAGAGGTTTATGTGCGAGTATGTATATGTTGGGAAGATGCACACTGATGACTGACCATGGGACTGTAGATGTGGTTGTGTGAATGGAAGGTGAGCGTGAGATGATGAAAGATAATGATTTGATTTGTATTTACATTACACTACCATGTTTATAGTTATTCAATATATGTATATGGAAAAATGTATTAATGCAGCAATTCCAAAAATCCAAAACATACCCATAACAAGCTGTACAAACAATATAAAACCCGAAGATATTTATTTTATAATGATATAAAACAGGGAAATTAGCCAATCATCACCTGCGAGAAGCCAGAATCAGGGAATGTTTGGTGTTTTTGCATAATATACAACTGTGCTTGAAAAAAGATTAACTGCTTATCAACATAGCTATCAATTCATTTGCTGTTTTAAGGTCAGGCATTAACTTTGAACCTCAACTTTTAAGTTAACATGAATGAGTGGGGTCACAACATCTACCATTGGACATCTGCGGATGTCTTTGCCCAAAAGCTTCACAAGAACTACTAAAAGGACCTTGAGGTGAGATTATTTGTCAACCGACTAATTTTCTGTAAGTAAACTAATCAAGTATTACATTAACATTTATTCATTTAACTGACGCTTTTATCCAAAGCGACTTACAATTGCTATATATGTCAGAGGTCGCACGCCTCTGGAGCAACTAGGGGTTAAGTGTCTTACTCAGGGACACAATAGTGGATGTGTCACAGTGGGGGGACTGAACCCGGGTCTCACACCAAAGGCAGGCGTCTTATCCATGCACCATCACCACTAACAATCTACTAGCCATTCCTGAATCAGTCCTTGGGCTATTCAGAAGCTTGCCATGATATCAGAGAATGTAAGAGGAAGATGTGAGTGAATATTAGGTAAGAGATGGCAAGAATTTCTAAAATGTTACAGTAAAGATGCAAACTGATGTAGATTTGACCTAGGTGGTGTTAATTGCCATGAAGACATATACACTTGAATTGAAAATGTTTCAACTTAAGCAAATATATTTTAGGCTATGCTGAAGCATATGACTCCAATAATGTACATACAGCAAAATGGAGAGTGTTACAATAAAAGTTTTGAAAGCTGTCACACACACTGTATATGCAAGGACTTCCCTTCACCAGCCACATTGGCATGAATAAAGACATTTGATATGCGTTTAACCTGAAAACAAAGTGCATGTTCCGAGTTCACATGTTGCCACCCTTCCCCCGCATTACTGGTTGCTCTCCACTATCAACTATCTATTGAAGGAAAAACAATGTGTTAAAAATAAATATATACATAAAAGATTCTGTAAAACATGCACACATTATTTTACTAAATAAGAAAGAGAAGGAGGTATTAATTACGGCGAGCTCTGAAAAATGGGATACAACTGCAGCGACAAATCCAAGCATGTCAGAATGAATACATTCTTTATGTTCGCTGATATTTCCAGCAAATAAAAACACTGCCTTGCGTTTTTCCCACCCAGTTATTTTAACCTACAAGAGTCGCTCAGTTGCTCAAACATATGTAGACTGACTGTCTCCCTGTAACCTGCCGGGCTTTCATCCAAAAACGCACACACAGCAAGGTAGCATAGCTAAAAACCACAGAGTCATGGGATTGCAGTATCAACATAAAATCACCCACACAGAGATCAGTGTAACATGAAAAACACAAAAACACATACTGGCCAGTGTCTAGGGTTGTCAGGTTTGTGTATTTGGTATGTGAGGAATGTGTGTTGGTCAGCGTGTGGACGATCAGAGTTCAGGGCGGAGTTCTTATCAGTCCAACGTGTCATCACAGACATTAAGGCTGCATTAAAAACCACATATGAACATCTGTGTGCACAAAACACGTCTGCTCATACACACAAAATCAGAGGAGTGTAACCAAAACAAGAATCCAGACAACGATGTTTACTGGTCTTACAACACTGCAACTTTGCACAAACAGAGGTTCAGATTCCTCCACCTGCTCTGTAGGAATGATGCTGCTACTGCAGGAGGATTAACATGCAACATTAATCCTCACTGGTCATTGAGCTTTGCTACATGGTCCGGACAAAGATTGGTGATCATAAAAACGTTGTTCTTTATGTTAAAAGAAGACTGAAAAAGTAAACACACAAAAACATCAGTGCAAGATGAGGACAGACCTAAGGCTGGCAAACTGAACCAACCAAACTGTGTCCACAGCCTTAAGTACTGAAAACTTTTTAGGCAAATTTATATGACTAGATGTCTGTATTCCTCAAACTAAGGTACTGATGTAAGATATCAGAGGAAGAAGAAGTTTTGTGCCGGTATCATTACTGAAACTCAGGTATTATATTGGTACCAGATCGAACATTTTCAAATTATACCCAGCCCTATGCAAACTACAATAAGTAGATGAGCTGGATAAATACTGTATGTACAGGAAAAACATCAAGCTAAGTTTAATATAAGGGCTCACTGCATAAAATCTTAAGTGAATCTCCAGGCTTTGTGTTGAAAACATGAGTTCATTTGGGTGGAGTACAAACACACATACACACACCTACAAAAGACATATGATTAACTGAGGGAAAAAACTTACATTTTTAACGTATAGATCCCACTTTAAATCAGTGACAACAATTTGTTGACACAATCGACTCATTCATTTTTGATCAACTTATAGGCCCAGATGCTGTTTCTTTCATTATAAGGCACACACTGTTTGTCCTATGAGACAAACATAGTCTGTTGTTCCACAGCAGCTCCCAGCCTTTCATTAAATGTCCAACAACATTTTATTACTGTGTGTGTGTGTGTGTGTGTGTGTGTGTGTGTGTGTGTGTGCGTGTGTGTGTGTGTGTGTCGGGAGGTGAATACTTAACAATGCATTCCTGCTTTAGGCTGAAGGATACAGATATACACACAGATTCTGCAGAAGGACACAGTGAGACAGTACATACCTTTTACCTTTACACCTGTATTCACAGCTAAAGTCATATCAAAAATCACAGTCACACAGTCCACGTGTGTCTGTAATACAACAGAATTACACTAATAAGGACATATCCTGAGTTTCTGTGATTCACAATACAACAGTAACTGATGACTTTTAAGAGGGGTTATGTACAGTAATATAGGAATGATATCAATTAATCTCAGATACAATCTTGTTTATCTAGAAATATATAATTAGGGATGAAGTGGTTAAGTTTTTATCAATGATACTATTTCTTTCTGAGCAAAATAAGTAATATGCAAAGGCTTGTGGTCTTGAATTTAGGCTTCTCAAGAGGTAGTATTCAAAGTGCATCTAGGCTCAGCAAAAAGTCCCATAATGTAGGAAAATGGCCGCACACTGACAAAAACTTAAAGAGGACATGTGCTGTCCATTCATTCACCTTGTCCATACTTGGACGTCCTCATAGGCCCTTTGACCACAAATAACAAGTTGATGAGTTAACCAGTTAATGGGAGTGTGTCTGTGTGTCTGAAAGAAGGTATGTTTTGGTACAGTTAGGTCCAGCTGTTTCTCATCTTCGTTAATGGTTGATTTCACATCTGGACGCGAGCGCAGATAGGTAGGCTAAATGCGCACAAACATTTCGGCTACAATCATGACCAAAAGTCTGCCTACAGGTGATCCATGCACGGAATGTTTGCGCGTGCATCTTAGGACACGGACTTAGCGGGACGGTCACCGGGCTGCACGTGGCATCCGGCGGGATCACCGCCACCACTTACATATCAGTTATGAAGGGTTGGGAAAGGGCGGCATCTGGACCAGTGTGCATACACACACACACACACACACACACACACACAACCATAGTCATCTCTCATACACATACACGTGCCACATTAGTGCCAGCGCTTCAGGGTAGGATCGCGCGACCAGATGCGCAAAAGTACTTATTTGCAATATTATTTTGTGATTAAAAGCTGAGTAAAAACATTGACTCACCAGCTTTGCACGGGTCTTTGTAGTCAATGGTCTCCGCTCTGTCCTCTTCATAATAATCATAGTCTGTCTCCTCGTAGTCGAAACAGTTACAAATAGTCACTTTGCCCCAGAAAGTCAAGCCGGCAAGCACCAGCGTGATCCAGCGCATCTTAGCGGCCAGTGCCGAGGGCACTCGGTCCATCTGAAAACTGAAATAACGAATAAAGGCCCCTCTGCTCGTCTCCTCTGCTGTTAGGAGATGGTCAATCCACTCTCCAAAGAACGCATCGGCGGCAGGAATTTAACGGGTCATTGTGAAGATCGCTCTCCTCTCTGACAGTCTGGTTGTGGACACCGTGGGCTGCTGTAAGTTACTCTGCCCGGCTCTCCTCCATGGTAAAAGTAAACTGAGGTGCCTGTCCGTCCCAGTGTCTGTCAGTCAACAAAGTGTCCGCTGTCCTCCGCTGTGGCTTCGCAGGTAAGGCTGCTGTATGGGGATAAACAAGAGAGAGAAGCGGTGAAGGGATCAGGACTGGATGATCTCTGAGCGCAAAGACGCACGGCGGTGGGTCTCCTGCTCACAGAAGAAACATCCGCCGCGCATTTTTCCAACCAGTACTGTTGTCTCACACTCTCTCGTGTAGTGCAATCTCTCTCTCCCCACCTCTCTCTCTCCCGTGTCCGGTAGTGGTGCTGTATCTCTCAACCCGAGTCAGCGCACCGCCTACACACACACGCACGCGCACGCAAGCACACAAGCACGCATCGCCAAATACCTGCACTGTTCGACACAAGTGATGCAGAACCAAAACTTTCTTTGTCTTCTATTGTCTCTATTCACTGAGCATTTGCTGCCATTTTAAGGTGCAAAGACTCTCTCTCTCTCTCACACACACACACACACACAGTATAGGCCTACTGCTTATAAGCAGAGAAAGCCTCTGACAGAAAGCGCATACATTTGGATAACCCACTGCAATAAACATTTCAGGGGCTCAGCACAGTGACAGTGGAGGAAGCGCGCACTGATAATTACAGGTTATTGGACCTTAACTCACACAGATCCGTAAAATACAGAGGACTTACAGTAAAAGCCGGTAGCAGTAAAATTAACACGGCGACTACAAATTGGCCTCTGGGTTTACCCCTTAGACCTGGTGCATAATGGGTGTCATTTGGCTACTTAGAGTCAGGTGCCAAGTAGGTGACAGTCAAACCATAAATGCCCGGAGGTAGTAGGCCGAGGCTAAATAGACTATAGGTGGCATTTATGATCATGACAAGTCCGTCCTTATACTTCCTCTCGCCTCTCATTTTCTGTCTTAGAAAGAGAGAAATGGGTATATAACTGCAATTCAGGACTGTGCGTAAAAAGAAGTATGTTGAGTGGTATAGATCGAGATATAGGCCTACTGGCTTTTCCGTACAGTAACATGGCATATAAGGTGACAAAGAAATGCTGTGACATTCAGAGTGTGATCATTATGAAGCAAAACAATGATTACATTAATTCATTTGTTTTGGGAAATGTTGCTCAATAAAAAAATATATTGTGCCAAATAATGGAGAGTACAAGCAAGCAGACAGACAGACAGATAGACAGATAGATAGATAGATTTAGAGTTAGAGCTACATCAGTTTGTCATTCAGCCATGATGTCATAAATAGCCTACAAGCAATGCCAGCAGTAGGTCGGTCAACCACAGATGAGTGAATTGAGTTCATGTGAGTTTATGATCCTGCATCACTTACCTACACCGAATGAACCTCTACCGTGCCTGTGTGTGTGTGTGTGTGTGTGTGTGTGTGTGTGTGTGTGTGTGTGCGTGTGAAACCAAAGGCGTCTTTTCAAATTAAGAAAATAACTTTTACCAACAGTTAAACTTGGCGTTTTCCCCCTAAATTTTGCAGGGACTGTGAAGTTGTCAGCAACCACCCATAATCTCCGAAGTGCAACTTCTACGCGCAGTCACAAGCAGTAAAATTAAAACAGCAGCAGTTGTTGACAGACAAGCGGTGCAGCCTGTGAACACACTGCCAAGGTAAATCCCCCTGAGACGAGTTCACCCTGCGTCTCCACAGCTTACCTGCTGTGTGTACCTGCCCGGGACGCGTCGGTTTCCTGCAGCGTCACGAACCGACCCATCATTCTTCAAATGCAGCTGGATCTTCTCAGGAGTCTCAGGGGGCTCCCGGTGTCACTCAGTACCGGCAGTTCCGAACGTGCCCGTCTCCCCCCATTTATTACCGGGAGATTACCGGAGCGCTGTCTCTGCTGCTCCCGACTAATCCTGCCCCCGGGGAGAGGTAGCGGCGCGCTGACGTCACTCTATCAATCCAGCCGCAAGCTGTCCACTACACACGCCCGGGGCATGGACACAAATCCCCTGGAGGCAGCACGCACACACATACGCGCACACACGCATACAGTTTATTTAGTGTAGGTCAACACACACTCCTGATTTTTGTCCCCCAAATAGTTGACAGCCTCAACCTTATTAAAATAATAAGGAGCTGGTTATTGACCAATTCTCATTAAGAATAACAGCAGGTTGACATTATTTTCTTGTACAAATACAATGTTATAAAATGTTAATGCCTGTTTAACAACAATCTACAACAATTCCAGCATCCCTAAGAGGCAGACAGCATGCTCACAATAACAATGCTAACATGCTGATGTTTAGCAGATTTGCTCACCATTTTAATTCAGCATGCTAGCATTTGCTAATTAGTAGGCCTACAAAAGGCAATGTACAGCTGAACAGCAGAATGGACAACCAATTACCCTCTGGAGACTGATAAAGTAATGTAAAACTAAATAAACCAAAACTTGAGGCACTGTATGGAAAAACCTCTATAAAACATTGTGTGTGTGTGTGTGTGTGTGTGTGTGTGTGTGTGTGTGTGTGTGTGTGTGTGTGTGTGTTTATGTGTGTTTGTGGTCTGGATTTGCCTCTCCAGCCACTTACAGTACCTCTGTGTGGTTGCCATCCAGCCAATCTATTCAGCAAAATGCTTCCTTCTTAAATAGGATCCAGCTATTGAGATTAATGCTGTGTGCAGGTATTTGTGTCCCTATTTAAAGCATTTATCGATCAGTGTGACTCTGAAACTCTGTGAAAGTACCTCGCCAGCATTCTGACCCAGCACACTGACCACCGCCGCCACCACCACCACCCCTCCCTGAAATCGTGCACACTCATACATTCACACACTTACATACTCACACACACATCAGGAGGAACCCTCAATCTGAGAAGCAGCCCCTCGAGACTCCCCCAAGTGCTGTGGTCTGCAGGTACTAGAGCACTATTATTAGCTTTGTTTTCCTCAAACACACTTTCCCATCAATTCTATATGCAGTACCACGGTACTTGTTTAACTTTAAAGGTATATACTGCCCCAAATCCATCAAACATTTAAATCAAAAGGTAATTGTAAACTCTTTTGAGTTTTGTCAAAGACTGAGGTTAAGAAGCTGTGTTTATTTTAACTTCAGTCACTGGGATTATAATGTTGATCAATTTTCATTGCAGAAAAACTTCTCCAACTAAACCCGCAGATTAATCCTCCACTCTGTTGCCCATCCAAATGCTTACTAGTGACGGGAATTATGCTCTCTGAAGCGAGCAGGATCTTATGGCTCTGTTCCTTTCTTTTATTTTCTTTTTTTGGGGGGACCGAAGTTAGGTTTATCAGCAAAATATTCACTAGAATAATGATAGGGTGAGATCTGGATCAAATTCAAACTTAGAAATCCTACCAATATAATTTCATTTGCAAGCATGTGTGGACTAGGTTTCTAAATTAGTTGTTTTGCCAGACCCAATATGAATGATCAGGAGTGTAAACATCACACAGGGTGACGCCTTATTCCTCTGCTTTGTCAGTGAATTTACTACTTTGAATTTACCCTCTGTATGAAATGTGTTATGTAAACAATGTTGCCTTGCATTGAATACAAGCAATCGTCACTTTGTCAGTACACTCTATCTGTAAACACAACAGGGAAGCAGGCAGACTTGACCCAACTCTTTTAATATTAACAATGGATCAAATGATGACTTGTAATGTGAAAGGGGTCCTTCGTAGTGAAAATCCCCAGAGTTAAAATTGCAGTTCACCTCAGCTCTACCTTGTTTATGCATCTTTTAGCTCACAGGTTTGTTTTCTGGCCTGCAACCAAGCCTGAGCGATAAAATGTTTCAGATCATTCGATATCGATAATTATCACGATAAATGTCAAATCATTATTTCTTTCAAGTTTAAAGGCTGATTTTTGCTTCTGAGTGAAAGTTAAAGAAACCAGATGGTTAATTGTGATTAAACTGTTCTTTATAGTCAGAACATCACAAACGTGGTGCCGAACAGTGGATCGCTTAACAAATCTGAGGTAGAACATTCAAAACCAATTATGAGTAAAATTAAGTAAAAAAAAATTTCAGTACCTTTTCCTCAACAAAATAAATATCTTAATTTACAGATTTACAGAACTATTTACAATTATGTAGTTGCCTTAAAGTTAAGACACACTGAACACTGTGCAACGCAAGTCTCTACCCTGCTAATTTTTTATGAGACACGAGTGAGTCATCCGTCAAAGCATTGTGGGATAGCAGGAGGCACAAAATAAGTAGGGGTCAAAAGCGAAAGTTTATACAAATGAGCGCAAAATTCACCTGGAAACTCCATTGTGACTCAACACCTGTGGACAAATGTCACGAGAAGATCAAGAGATCCCTCTTTCATATGTCCCTTGCCTTAAAGATTAGAGATACAAATAAAAACCAAGTCCTGCATGGAACAAATGTATGTTAATTGTTTGTTATACTTATTATTATTACTCCTTGTTATTTTAATAAGGTTCATGTTCACAATGTTTGCTGACACGCAGGCTACCCGCTAGCTTTCGAGGAGTGACTCGCTCACACCGATGAGAAAGAAGTGGCAAAGGAATGTCGGGTGATGTGTTCGCTTCCACTGGGACTTCACTGTTACTGCTAATGTAATCACTCAGTCCACTGAAACTCTTGCAAAGGGAAAGGAAACACAAAGAGACAGGACAGTGCGTGACCTAGTAAGGGTAAGATGAGGACCTACAGTACACTACATTGGATGGTCAATTAAAAACTCCAAACTATGGATGGCTCTCTATTTTGTAGCCATCTTAACAGTATCAGGATTTTGACTGAACACATCAAACATACTCAACCTGCACATGGTAGCACCTGCTGTCCCTACGACCCCACGATCCTTCCCACCCTTTGAAGGAGCTTTCACCCACAAGAAAGTGCCACTAAAATTATGTGAAGCCACTAATTCCTGCATTGAATGCATGGGCCTCTTTATTCAAATTTAACTGGATTTTGCATCCAGCCCCTCTTTTCTTAAATAACTATATCCTAAGTCTTTTAAAACTGCATTTCTCATTTGTTCTATAATCTTGATGGCTGTCCTTATTAGTTGTGTTCTTTTTAATTCTGTGTAACGATGAAGCCAATGACAATATTCCTGTTTTGCTGACAACAAACGGGCAACCTTTTTCTAAAGGTATTCTGTCTGAAACATTAGGCAGCTGATAAAAGGTGGAGGCAGAGGAAGGGCAGAAATGATAAGAATACCAGAGGTAAGAAAAAAAGAAAATATTATGTGTTTTCTCTCAGGCCTGCTGACTCTGATAGTGTCTTAAGTGTTTTATGAAATTCCCTGAGGGAGCAAAGTGGTGGACAGAGACATCCATCACCGTTTGGCTAAAATGCCACAGGAAGACAGCCTGCTGACACCACAGCAGAGTACAACAGAGGATGATAATGCTTAGATACGGTTTAGTATCTCCATAAATGTCTAAGCACTTTCATTTCTTTATTACGTTACTTCTTAAATTGACTGCTGCCAAATAAACAAAAAACTACTCAATGGTTTTCACTTTGAAGCAAGTGGATTATCAAGCTTTTTTTAAAGCAACTCTTTGATTCAGACCTCCACTTAACGTGAAGATAAAGTGTGAACGTTTTTAATATAAATGATGGCCATTACTGTTCGGCGTTAGTGGAGAGAGCACACACATACATAACACAAACACGCTCCGGGACTCTCATACAAGCTATGTGAAGTAGTTTCTCCTTATGTAAACAGAGAGTGGAGGGAAGACGAGGTACAGAGAGGAAATCCTCTGTTTAAATGCCAAGCTGTGCGTGCCATTCTCTCTCCCCTGGTCTTATTACTTCGTTTCTGCACCTCTCGGGTCTCAGATTTTCCACCTTCATCTCTCCTCCATTGCCTCTTGTACATACAGGCATGCGGGCACGAGCCAGCTTTTGGCTCACATTCATGATCCTGGTCTTGTGTTTGGAAAGATGACACGGGCCACTTTTGTCTCTGTGCCACCAGAAGCAACCAACCGGGGAGAAGGAGAATGAATGCAGGGTGCATGTTGGAATAAAAAGGAAAAGATGAAAAACAGATAAATGAATATTGGAAAAGCGGATAGATAGAATGAACATTTTCCCAGTTTCAGTTATGGAATATCGTCTTGATAAATGCCTGATTGTAAAATGAGGGCAGTGCTCTGACAAATAGTTGTCCAAGACCTTTGACTTTTCACACACTTATGTTTCACATATTTCCCTTTAATGGCACCTTACCTTCAAAGCTAGATAAGGTATAATTTCCAGACTGTTACAATGAATAGTTTCCCAGAGTTAGATGAGAAGACTGATGCCACGTCATGTTTGTGTGTTAAGTACAGAGCTGGTGCTGTGAGGTGATTACTGATTAGCCTAGCTCAGCATACAGGAGGCGGCAGCTAGCCTGGGTCTGTCCAAAGTGAAATAATTATAAGCTTACTAATTAACATGATTTATCTAATTAACAAAGTTTATTAATCCACTTGTCACATTTGTGCATTGTTGACGGATTCCAGATAGGGTCGGTGAGCACAGGTTTTGGTACTGGTATAGGTCTCTGTACTGGAACAAGTACCACACTTGGCAAACTCAAGCTGCGCAGTAGGTTGTCACCGACTAAGAATTTACAAAATCAGAACAGTCAAGTCTTGCCAATAGTCAACTGATCGTCAAATCATGTCTGTGTCAGACATTGGGACTCGAGTTTGAGACTTGAGTCGCACTTAAGTCGCACACAGAGTGACTTGAGACTTGACTTGGACTCGAGGTTCGGGACTTGTGAACAATGTTTATTTATAGGAAACGTCTGATCAGCTTGCTGTTATTCCCCTCCATGCGTTACCTATAACCTACTTACGTAAAGTGCAATTTATACTTCTGCATTGAATTCACGGCGTAGCCTCTACGTAGCCCCCTACCCTACGCCGTCACCTACACCGTAGCCTGATGCGCACCTCCTCAAAAATGTAACTACATGTCGAGGCAACACAGACCATAAGCACTGTGATTGGTCGGCTGGGTAGCCTCGCAATGCATCCGAGGCGACAGGAAGTGCTCCGTGCTTTGAAGTAACTTTTACTAATGGCCAAACCAGCAGCAGTAACACGATGGATCAATATATTTGAACGTCACAACCCGAGCGAAATGACTCGTTTCACTATCAGAATGTGATCCATTTGGTCAATAACATTTGAAAAGGCTATACCAGCTGCATGTATACAATTTTACCCGCATTCACGTTAGCGGAGGGCTAAACCAGAAGTTAGCCTGCTTGGCCAGCAAAAGTCAACACAGCGGACGCTGTAGCGCTACCACCAACTAGCGCTAGCTGCCATCACGTTATTATTATTAACATTGGGTGCAAACAGGTTACAGGTTTATTGTTGATCATGTAACGTTATAGTTTTATTTAGTTTAGACTGTATTTAAAAGTTACACTGGGTTTGAGAGTCTGGGGAATGTGTTGACTTACAGTAGTTTATAATTTGTCATTAATTGCATTGAACATTAAATGGTGGGTAGCACGGTAGCTCTGCTTTAATCTTGAGAAGCTGCAGAGCAGTCTCTTATCATTAGTCACTGTAACCTTCTATGTACATTTACAGCTAAACTGAGGATTGTTGTTGACCTCTTTGCTCTGCTCACCTGCCATTCACCATTCTTATGCAGAGTTTGCATGCCCCGCCGACTCGCCGAGGATTGCATGCACCTTGAATTTCCTCGCAGGTCTATACCAAGAACTGTTTATTTATTAAAACTATAAAATTGAATGTCCCGCAAGGTGCACACAAAACTTGGCACAACACTGGCACAGTTGGTGCTCTGTCTTTCTTCCTCTTTTACCACACACACACCCTAGTCCAGCTGTTGTATGACAAGAAATAGTAACACCAAGTAGCTCCCCCTGCAACTACAGCTGTTGTTTATTTCAGTTTTTACATTTCAATTAATTAGCTTAGCTTTAGATAGTCTCACTCAGGACTGGGCCAGGCTGGCTGAGCAAGGGTAACCACTTTCAAGTAAAAGTGAATAAGTGTATTTTCCAAAATGTTGAATGATTCTGATTGTTTCGGTGCTTTATGAAAGCTAAGCTACAGTTATATTACACTTAAACTGTGTGAAATACTCAAATACAAGATGCTTCTTTGCCTGCAACATTACATCAAATGAAAAATTCTTAATACACATCTCATCTCTGGAAATCTTCTGTGTGTTTGAACAGCACTCTGTAATGATCGGGTTGAAGAATTTATTGTGTGGGGCCAATTCAAAACATAAATGTTTATGGCGTAGTGACCCAGCAAAAGAATTACTACATCATAAAACATCAGTGTCTGTCGAGCTCCCTTTTACAGCAGTACTAAAATGGTATGCTGCTGACATAATTACAGAAAAGTATTAAATCTGTTAACCAAAATACTGTGCCTTTTTTACTTAAAACACACAGAAAACGTGGATGTACTGTAGGTGCACATTTATTTCCAGTGAAAATCTTTTGTGGTGTTGCCTTGACGCTACAGAATAAACTTCTTACTTGTTTTTACTTCAACTATTTGGGGAAATTTCACTTGGACACAGGGGAAATAATCTTACCCCAGTTGCAGGTTTCTAGTTAGACACAAAAAACATTTGAAGACTGGACATTTCTTCCATGCTGCAAAAGGGGGATGACAGTTAAATGGAAAAGGATAAAAGACCAGATGATGCTGAGTTGGATTTTGATGAATTGAACAGTGCCACAGAAAGAAGTGTACTGAGTGAGCAATAACTCCATAACAGACTAAATCCTCCTGTTCACACCATCTCGCAGCTGCTCTGAAAGCCCAAGATGCTGTATGTGTGTGTCTGTGTATGTGTGTAAATGTAAACAGTAGTCCCTTGCTGACACAGCACTTCTTCAGGAACTTGGGATTGTGTGTGTGTGTGTGTGCCCTGGCCTGTGCTCCCTGCAGATATGCTTCCTTTCTGTAGACTGTAGAAATAAGCAGCCAAGACCTTAGAATCTGTGTAAGTAGGTGTGTTTGTGAGACTGTAGAAAGACTTTTCGGCACCCACCTTTGTACGCTGTAAACTCTTTTTTCTTGTCATACTTTTGTGAAATCATTTAATGTGAAGCACCTCTTGTAAAGCACTTACAAACTCACTCGGTTATGTTTAGTATATTCTTGGGGGTAGGAGCTGTTCAATGCCTGAAGGTGTCATACGCAACAGTTTAGACCCTTATAGTGGGTTCACATCTACAGATACAAAGCAGCGGGCTCTCTCTCCTCTGTGTAAAGCTTGAAGCTTGTGGGCATGTTTGTGCACAGAATATACAAGCTTTCAAGTGGCCAAATGGTGCATAAAAAAATATTTTATTTCCTATGTCACAGCATGGAGTGCTGCAGGAATGATGCACTTCCGGTTCATTTGCCTCGCAGTCATTGGGTTCTTTGAATGGGTTTTTGGTTAGATGATGTGGTTAACACAAGCTTAAGAGGTTTTCACGTTCTTTTCTATGAGTGTAAATACTCTGCTCAACAAGAGGCTAAATGAGACTACAGAGGTTGTCGGGGACATTAAATGTCATCATCAAGGTCAAATTACAAGTTGGAAGCTTAATGGTGGGGAAGTTCGCTGATAGCTAGCTTTACATTAGCCTTTCACTTTTGCCGATTGCATTTACTCTTCAAATATCATAAAACTGGTGTTCATTTGTGAAGATTATCTTGCTGTCCAAAACGTGTATCATAAACTTTTGTTCTCCACAGAGCTTATTTTCTGCAATAATCCAAAATCCAGTGGAAAAACCTCATCGACTTTTAGTCAAGGAAACCAGGGCGATGTTAACTTCTGGGCAATATCACCTAAAATCAAAATCACGATTGTAACATTTACCTCAGTAACTATTAATAAACTATGTCTTGTGGAGAAAATTCTCTATCCTCTTGGTTGAGCTCTTATTAATTCTTTGAACTTAAAAAAAGAAAATCATGGACTGAGTAATATTTGTATATTCAGTAGTTAAAACACTAGTATTTGGTTGCTTAAATAGGGAAATCAACTTGTGAGTCATTTTGTCTATATGAGTTAGTTCCTCGGTTTTAGAGTCAGTTATCCCCAGTCATCTTCAGAACAATGCCAGTTCTGCAGCATTATATGTAGCTCTCATCAGCACATTTGACAAAAAATGAGTAGTGTTTGAGAGACCTATTACTCCTATACGATGCATGTATAAAAACAAATCTTCACCATGTATCTGTCGTCAAACAAGAAAGAAAAAGGGTTTTGGTTTGAACCCAAATACAAATCAATTAGGTTACAGAAAATGTAAACTTTTAATTAAAGTTTTTTAACAATCTAACACTGACACTATTTAAGGTAGGGTTGCACGATATTGACAAAATGTGATATTGCGATAAGGATATTCATTTCGATATTCTTAAACATATGTAAAAACACAACTTGATGCGCCCTGTTTCTGATATGTTTCCCCTTTTATCATTTCGTTGTTTTCCCGAGCCACACTTATCTTTTCTGTCCTTTCTGTTCTTTCACTCCTCTGACTCACTCCACGTTTCTTTCTCTCTCTCTCTGTGGTGGACCCATGCCTCACACTTGCATGTGATGTGACTGGCCAATGAACCATGATCGTTATATAGCGCTTTCAAGCAGGCTCTAAGTTTAATACAACAAAGCCAAACAGCCAATGGAAGCATCTCTCCACAAAATAAACTGAATATTGCATACTTTTCAATATAATATTGCACAACGTGATATTGCTATAACGATAATAACAATACTCAGTGAATTTATCATTTGTGTGTGAACGTAAACCAAAACTATTCAGGATCTATACAAGCAGGAAACTCCTGGTCTAAAAAGCGAAGCAAATTCAAAAGTGCCTTATACCTGCATTCTTTCTAATGACCAGCAATGGTTGAAAAATACGTTTTTTAAATTATGGTCCCATATCAAGTGAAATAGACGATTAAGCAGGGTACGCTTTAGGGCGTGGCTACTTTGTGATTGATAAGTCGCTACCACGGTGACCTGTAACGTGTAGCAATGCGTATCCCTCGCCAGCTCAAGCCTCTTGTCCAAATATGGTAACTTCAAACTCGAGACTTCAAAATGATAGTCCACACACCAATAGGTGAATGGGTGATAGGTCACAGTGGCTACGTACACTTCTTTTATAGATCTACCAAACCTCACAGCAATAAGGATGTTGCTGACTTTTTACCTTTTGCTTTCATGACTCTTTGATGCTTTTCAGTGATGCATCATCTCACTGTTTGTTGGCAGTTTGCTCTACTGATCCTTGGCCTTATTTAATACCTAACTGAAAGTAAAGTAACCAAGCACACACTCAAAGGGCACACACACAGAGCACAGATGAGAGGAGAGGAAGTACTGTTTTGCATTCTCAACGGTTGTTAATGTTCTCAAGGCCACCAATTTCACTTAATTTTTTCTTATACATATCAGATGCGAAAAAGATCACATGCATGTCTTTGCACAAATAAGTACAATTTTCCACTTAGAAGAGGTTGCTGAAAAGATGGGCCTGCCGCTACTTTGAACTTCAGGGAGTCGGTGGGCTCTAAGGGGAACCACTCTTTAATGAAGAACATTCACCAAGTCCACAATTACCGCAACTAACAGCAGACACATGATGCAAGAGTTCAAATCCACATACAAGTAATGATCTGTGACCAGGCAGTGGATCCTTACAGAGGGGCAGCAGAGACCGTTTCACTTCAGGGACAAACTTCTTTCAGTGACTGTCAGGTAATCAGCACACTACTGTCATCTGCAGGATTCAATGAGTAATGACAAAGGATGATGGACTGCTGTCACAGTGCACACCAGGCCAGACAGTAAGATTACAAATGATAGGCACGACCAATAAAAATAGGCTACTTGAGTAACAAATATATATATATATAAAAAACAAATTACAGATAGCCTATACTTTCAAAAAAGCCTTTCTTATCTGAGATCATCTGTGTTGTGCTGCTGCACTGTTGCCTGCAATGGCAATTGTGAAGAAATACCTCACTGAAGTATCATCTCACCTCAGTAGTGCAGTGAAGTTGTGTATTTTAAGTAAACTAAAAGGACAACAAAAACAAAGGTTTCTAGAAAGAAAAATAATGATGTCATCTTGGGTGGGAACTCAACATTTATCTGCAGATTTTCTTCAGAATTAATCATTGTCTATAAAATGTCAGAAAATAGTGAAAAATATCCATAACAATTTCTAACAGTGACGCATTCAGTCTTGTTTTGTCTGTCAAACAGTCCAAAACTCAGATATTCCTCTTTACAGTGATATACCATCACTCTCTTTCACCAGGTCCCCTTGGTGTCCCGCTCTGCCCTGAAACCAGAGCAGCTTGATCAATGGTATTGATGAGGAGATGCTAATAGCAGATGCTAATAGGGCCGGTATAACTAATAGACTGAGAGGGCCATTGATCTGCAGAGTTAGCATCTAATGCTAAAACAGCTGATTCAACTCCATAGTTGGACTAAAAGTGCCACCCTTGCTCTGTGTGTTTGTGTGTGCGTGTGTGTGTGTGCGTGTGTGTGTGTCGGGAGGTGAATACTTAACAATGCATTCCTGCTTTAGGCTGAAGGATACAGATATACACACAGATTCTGCAGAAGGACACAGTGAGACAGTACATACATTTTACCTTTACACCTGTATTCACAGCTAAAGTCATATCAAAAATCACAGTCACTCAGTCCACGTGTGTCTGTAATATAAATAAGTAAAAGTATAAATAAGTGGTTAAGTTTTTATCAATGATACTATTTCTTTCTGAGCAAAATAAGTAATATGCAAAGTCTTGTGGTCTTGAATTTAGGCTTCTCAAGACGTAGTATTCAAAGTGCATCTAGGCACAGCAAAAAGTCCCATAATGTAGGAAAATGGCCGCACACTGACAAAAACTTAAAGAGGACATGTGCTGTCCATTCATTCACCTTGTCCATACTTGGACGTCCTCATAGGCCCTTTGACCACACATAACAAGTTAATGGGAAACACCTTCTCCCTCCTGCCAGCCTTTAACTCAGGTCATTGCTGTTACTCTGCAAGTCTGATGGTGCATACAAAGAACAAAAAGAAGAGTTGGGTTTTGTTGCTTGGAGCGTTGATAGCGGTTTCCTGTATGTGAGCAAAAAATGTATATACAAAACGGGAATTAATAAAAAGTGTCTTACCATCAAGGCAACATTTATTTTCGTCTGCCATGTTTCTGTGTAATGTGACACAACTTGGCAAGTCGTGCACCAAAAGTAATGCCAACTTTCCGGGCTGTTCGGACTTGAGGGAGCATTCACGTGAATTTTGCCAGTCAGAAATTCATTTTTCAGATTATTCCAACACCACATGAATGCAGCCTTATAAAGATGTTTTCAGTTACACTTGCTGATTAGACTCGTGCAGTGTGAGGTCATTGGACTTCATGTAGCCTACTTAAAAAATAATAATAAAGGTTTAATAACAGGTGCAACAACAGAAGAGTCAGAGGGATGATAATTAAACAGTGTGCCCACACAGTCCTAAGAAGACATCTAATCAGCAAAAAAGTTTAAAAAAAGGATTTCGATTTTGAATTTATTTTCACTACTTTTGTCAGATTTGGTGTGAACTATAACATTTTTAGATTGCTTGACAGGTTGTTATCCACAGTCTACATCACACTGCACTTGAGGGAAACAAATAGCATAGCTTGCTTTAACCATAACAATGTCCATTAGAACTACGGGACTAACATTAACCCTCAACCAAACCTAATCATATTTCATCTTAACACTATAATTTGGAGGGCTGCGATTTTGGCATGTCCTGAAATTGCAAAATGTATTTAACATCATGGTCTAGAAATCAAATTTGTCTTTAAAAAGTTCCAAGTACTGAAGCATGCACACATTACATGTACAGTTTATTGCAGTAGTACTACAATGTCTGTACTACTCCATAAGCTGGATTACTAAAAGTCTTAATAAATATTTAAAACTAGCAGCTACAGTAATTTTGACCAGCATACAATACAATATTTCAAATATTATTTTGCTGAAGTACTATAATAGACTATATATATATATAAATCTTACTGACACAGTCATAAAAAACTATATATTTTTCAGAAAATAAAGTGTGTAAAACAAGGTTGCAGGAGGCAATTCAAAATGCAGACTTGACTGACAGTTAAGTTAAACAATTCCTTAAAATGTGGTGACAAGTAGCTACATGATGTTACCAGGTATCTAACACTTAAATTTGATTTGTGTGCGAGTGTGTGCGTGTGTGTGTGTGTGTTTGTGTGTGTATTTTCACATCACATATGACATACAAAATCATATGAATTAATGAATTAATCGCCATTTCTAGGGAAATAAAGTAACAAACCTTAGTGTTTCGTCATCTTCACAGCACCAGACATCAGAATCAGCGACTAGCTTGCTAATGACAAGACTAATTATGAAGCGTTAGCATCTAGCAAGCTAGTTGGTGAGGACCAAACCAGAGCTAAAAGTAAAGATACTACTGGACTTACATTCATGAGGTGGAAAAAAACACGACTTCAACGGGTCATAATGTTGCTCTTCACCAGTCGGTTGTTTAAGCAGCCAGCTGTGCTCTAACTCGTTCTCAGTAATAACTTCATCAAAGCAATGGTTTGGTTCTGTGCACCTGTTTGTTACAGGTCAGGTTGATTTTGCCCCCTAGCGTCCAGAAATACCCTGTCTCTTCAACAGAGGGTGTTTTCTATAGGATATAGTTTATTAATTCCATAGCCTACACACAAACAATGATTAGACAAAACATACAACATTTCTACAGGATTTCTTCACAACTGAAACATAAAACAGTGGGTAGTATCATTACGTAATAACACTATATATTATTCTAGTAAGCTGTTGTAGTAGATGGTATCATATTACTCTTACATATACTATACTTTGCTGTCTCTAATCACATCAACCTGCTATTGAGCAGTATTAGTACAAAACTGTTGATGGGTACTGTATAAACACGTGTTTGAGTTTAATTGTGGGTATAGTTTCTATTTTTATTTCAATTCTTATTATATCATTGTTTTTTGTACTTTTCTCTATATGTCTGTACTTATTCTGTGCTTGTTATGCTGCAACACCTGCATTTACCCTCTGGGGATCAATAAAGGCTTATCTTATCTTAATGAGGGACCTTTTGAAAAAGGAATATATTTTAAATGTAAAAAGCACCAAAAAGATCTATTATCCCTTCCAATACCCATTGTTTTACTAATTTTACCTTCTTTCTACATTTATTTAAGACTTTTCATTTCTAAGAATTGTGTTCATTAACACAAGTACTTTTACTCCCAACCTAGACTGCATTAAATCTCTCTAAAGAATCCTAAATATGTCATTGTATACCACATAGGTGGGGAGGGGGACACCAACTCAACCATTTCAATGATCTAGCTACTTTTCCTTGCAACCAGCAAAGATTTTCCCAAATTCTGTTTTATTTAGGTCTAATGTAATGTGCCTTTATACACTAGGGAGAGCAACAAGGGGAGGGTTTACGTTCTGAATGACCCAACAGGCTCTAACCAAACCTTAATGAGGCCTTATCCTCACAAGTAGACTATGCCCCATTCAGCCTGAGCACCAGTTTCCACCAGTCTGTGGTGGATGCTTCCACCTGAAGGAGCTAAAACAAAGGTGACACGACTGCAGTTTGACAACATAAAGAGGGGAGTTTTATTGACCAGTTCATTCTTTGCATTTTTAACTCCATCCATAGCTATACATTCAATAAATTCTTTCTGCAGTCTCAAACCAGGAGAACTGTATCCATACAGTCAGTTAAACTTTGTCCACTGTGTCCACTCAGAAGATTAGTGTTAATTTAATTTTGAAAAACAACTTCTACATGTACCACAGTCCTTTATGTACCATAGTATTCCCTGTGTAGTGAACATACAAAGGAATGGCTTTGGGTAGACTGAGGTGAACATATTTCTAAGTGTCATGGCCTTGTTTTCTTAGATTTTTTTTTTTTTCAGTTACAAAAAACACACATTTCTTGCTATACCTAGTTCATAAATACAGTATATATTATAACCATTCATCTTGTGCTAAAATTAAAGCTGTGCTGCAGTCAGTTAAAAAAAATCTCAACATTAATAACATACAGGGAAATGAGCTTGTCTGTATACGTTGTTTACAATATAATGTTTAAAGTAATTTTACAGTGTTTTTAATGTCCCTGATGTTCTCAAAACAATAGCGTCGCAGGTAGTTGTTATATTACAGGAAAAAAACTGTGTGTGTACAAGTTTACAGTTAAAATAGTGAGTGTTTTTTGCGTACATTTGTGTAATTGTACTAAAGCCTGGAGAAACAGAGACATTTAAAACATGAAAAAATACGAATTATTTGGGATAGAACCATGTGGTAATGATGTAAACAGCTCTTTTACACACATTATTACTCAGTCACTCATTGGTTATATAGATGGGTGCCATGGTTACCAATCACGTGTACAATAAAAAACACATTACCACAGAAAATCTACTTCAATCTCACTGCCACCAAACTACCTGTAAATTTCTCCTATGTCCGTCAGTATATGTTTGTGAGTCTGCAGGATATTCAAACCATCTACAGGAGCATGTGGCAAACCATTACATTAATAAACAATTTAATCAATAAAAATAATGAATGAAAGAGAACAAAACAAATAAGAGACAATATATTCTCTTTTGTGGACGGGCACACGGATTGTTGAATATATTACACCTATGGCGCGAACGGTCCGATCATCAGCCAGACAAACACTTTAGAAGTTCAGTGTCTCTGACATCATCTTCCACCAGTCCATCAGCTCCTCCCGCTCCTCCTCCTTCCTCTCCATCAGAGACTCCAGCTCAAAGTCCACCTGGGAGAGAGAGAAAGAGAGAGAAACATGGAGACAGATTAGAGGTAAGGAGTAAAAGACGCATTAGAGTTACAAACGGTTATTCTTATTTTACGGACTACAATTTCTAAATGTCCCAGCAAAGACTAGTTATTTTTTTTACTTATAATAATAAACCATCTGTAAATAAGACATTAGATCCTACCTGGACACTTGAATATTTATAAAGGAAGGAGCCATTTGTGCATTTGTTAAAACCAACAGTACCAGGATCAGTAGAATATACAGTTCCTTCTCTGCTAGATGTGCCTTATTAGAGCGATCAAGTTCTTTTTCTATTGGATCAAAGTATTTTCCAAATGCTATCCAGTTTGTTAAACTTATTTCTTATTTACAATCAATTTGCAGTTTGCATAAGACTGACCCAAAAATGCTATTTGTACAGGATATTCATAAACTTATTTGATCTAAGGATAGCGCTAAATGTGTCTTTTAGGTGCTCTGCAAGCGACCCTTTTCTAAATATGAAAGGAACACACAGTCAGTGTGAGGCAGACTTTGGTTGTTTCATTTGTCTGTGAGTCTTACCCTGGTTGCAGGGCTGTAGGGAATGGCCACTTTCTTGATGACAGTCAGGTATCCTGGGGCAGAGGCTGCCACTTTGTAGTTTCCTGGAGCCAATAGGCGCCAATAGTCTCCGTCTTTGGCTGCAAAATAAAAATAAATTCTAATTAATACATGCAAATATGCAACAAACAAAGCAGCTAATGGATCCTCACAACACCAAGCGTTTTCAGTACCTGTTACTATATCTGTAAAATCAGGTGCAAATAAAAATCAATTGCTGAAAAGGTGATGCAGTATCATGTTTGACCACCAGATGGCATTACAATCTTACCATTACATTTTGACCACCACACTTCATGTCAGTGGAGTGTGTTGTAATGGAGTAAAGGTATGGTTGTCAGGATTGTGTGAATTTGCACTGGATGCTGATACCTGTGGTTATGTCATGGTCAATGCCCTCCACAGAGATGGTGGCATTGGAAATGGGGTTACCCTGCAGATCACGTACAAAGCCCTTGACGCCACGGTGAACCTACAAACACCCAAAGAGACAAATTCAAGGCTTGGTTCAAGGAAAGCAGGAAAATGTCTGTTTGGGATTGGATGTAAATGCATTGGTGCTCTTTGGACGAGAAAATAAAAATGACACAAGGAAACTTTGAATCCTTTACTAGACTGTAAGACAAATCATGAACCATGTGAATAAAATGCAC
Source organism: Micropterus salmoides (assembly GCF_014851395.1). Classification (NCBI taxonomy): domain Eukaryota; kingdom Metazoa; phylum Chordata; class Actinopteri; order Centrarchiformes; family Centrarchidae; genus Micropterus; species Micropterus salmoides. The sequence goes on from NW_024040263.1 coordinate 6,417,760, forward strand.
ATGCAACAGTCCTCACCACAAAAACACTGACGACAAACACTGTTTTTGTCAAGGGATCTGGCTAACAATGACTGTCCTCTTCTATGAGACAGTGGTTTGTGTGACATCACTTGTCAACACTGGTTTCTTTTTGCCCTGAAGACAATCCTTTCCCCAGCCTTACCCAAGTAGTTTAAGTTGGCTAAAAATAACCATACCTTGACCATAATAAAGGTATCAGTTTCACAATTTAGGTACAAGGACTTCTCTGCCCATACATCATTCTAGGCCTACATATTTTAATGTTAACATTTTATTCTCTTGAGATAGAGCATGTTGATTTGGTTTTTGAGCCATCAATTTTTCAAATGGTGATTTGGGACATATTTAAAGTACTGGTGGTGCAGCCAACCTGCTCGATGTAGTTCACCAGCGAGTTGCGGTTCTGCTCCCAGTAGGTTTTGAGTGTGTCCTCACTGGGGAACTTGTCACAGCTGAGCTCCAGAGTGATCTCAAAACAGTTGCTGCTGAGATAGTTGAAATCCTGCATTCCTGTCATAGATCAATTAAACAACAAGGAGGAAGACAATGATGATAAATGTGAGAAAGTGGCAGGAAGCTAGTGCCTATGACAGCAGAGAATATACATAGTTATAGACATTGTTGATTGAAAAGAAAACCCAGTAAATCTTGGTTTGGAGGTTTTCAACAGTTAGGCTTCTGTGGTTATCATGAACTGGGTGGCATGCAACTAGAGCCCCTACACAGATTCAAACACAAGATGTTGCAGTTTTCTGGTCATTGTCCTAAACCCTTTGGGCACCCCATACTGTATATAGTGTATACAGTAACTCTCAAATATCAAAATTAGTATCTGCCTCAACCAAATCCAGTCCAGGTGTCTCTTTACATGCAACTCATCAGTAGCACACATATTTGGAGCTTGTTGTCTCTTACCTCCTGGCACGCTGTACCAGGCCCCTCCGTTAGTGATGCCGTCTTTGAAGCTGGAGTCATCATCGTTCTTACGGCAGGGGGTTCGTTGAGGGTCGGACATGACTGGGTTGTACATGGAGTAGGCCTTCGCCAGAGACTTGAACATCACATCATCTGGACTGGCACTGTACTCGTGGGTGGAGCCTTAAAGGAGGAATGAGAAGGAAGAGAACAAACATAAATGTGTGCCTGTGCAAACACATTTTGTTTACTTTGAGTAATAATGCGTAGGAAGCCGCAGAAGTAGACATTTTCCATCTGACTTAAATTAGAGTTAGAACATTCTTCAGAATAACTAATAAAAAGTTTGTTGTTTTAGCTATAAGTCAAATATTTGTCTCGTTAAATCAGTGGAAACATTCTCATATAGAGCAAGGAAACAGTTTAGAAACAATTAACAACCAAAACAGGAAATCAGGGTGTGTTTGAGATTGTGTGTCCAGATATGTGTTTATGTACCAGAGCGGGTCTCATCATATGGGTAGTTGGCCACCACGTCACCTCCATGCAGGTTGGCTGAGAGGACGAAGGGGATATCCATGATCCAGTGGATCACTGCCTTGGTCTCAGGAGCCAGCTGCAAAGGCAAAAACTCATAAATCACTAATACCTAAAAATACTGTACATACTGCACCTGCAAACAAGTCAAAGAGTCATTTCTGTACCTGAAATATTACTACTTCCAACCAACACACACCAGAGGTTTTTTTAAGCATTAAAGGATAATCTGGTGATATTCTATATTTTTCTTATTGCCAATAAATCGAATGAAACGACCAAAAACAACAATGAATTGATCCGACTAACAAGTAAAGAGTGTGGTTCCTCTGTGCCTCAGAATTCAATCTTCATCACTTACTGTACATTGTCTGAATCTGCGGGTCTGTTTGCGTACCTTGGTGTTTTCGTCCACCGCCTTCTTCATGTTCTGCAGCAGGTGGTTGTTGGCTCCACCCTCTCGCTCGTTGATGTAAATGATGCGGTCCAAATCGGGGAAGTTGCGGTTCAGATCCACACCCTGCGCATTGCTGCGTCCGACAAACCAGTCCTTGATCTCTCCAGGCTGAGCAGGAAACAGGAGATTATAGTTAGACATACATAGGAGTGAAGGGAAGCCAGACAGTGTCTGGAGCTTTAATAATTACTATACTTGCTGTTTATGTTTGATTTAAAGTCAGTGTTTAAATCCTTGGATCAGGTTTGCGTGTAAGCAATGTGATTTGGTCGTGCTGTGTCATCACCTGAGAAGCGGCCTTCTCGAAGCCGTCTGGGTTCATGGAGGGCATGAAGTGGATGCGGGTATTGTGGATGAGGTCAATGATGGTGTCGTTGCCTTGCTGGTACTGGTTGCACATGTATTGAGTCAGGTAAATGAGCAGCTCTCTGCCCACGGCCTCGTTGCCGTGCATGTTGGCGATGTACTTAAACTCAGGCTCACCTGCAGGGAACAAGAAGACACTTGCTGTGTTACTACATCACACACAGAGCTATTATTCTACATTATGTATTCAACCTGTGTACAGGGTGCAGAATTTTGTGCTACGGCCCTGCACACACTCAAACAGTAGCATACATACTGACTCATCACCTGAAAGGTTAAACAGGATTGAACATTGCAGTCCCGAACTCCATTTGGACAATAATTACCAGCAGTCAGTGGATTATTGAGTGATACTGTCACAGATTGTTTCCTAAATCTTTGTGAAGAGCAGCCTGCTGGAGTGACAGGTTTGGGATCGACTACATCACAGAGTTTGACTTCAGGACTGCAACGTATAAACCTCATGCTGTTTGTAGCCTGTAATCAATGATTCACCCTTCGTGCTTTCACTGCCCTTACAAAAACACATTAACATATGAAATATAATATTTAAGCACTGAAATATCTTTCAGCAGTGAAAATGTTTTTAAATGCATAAACAGGCAGAGTGATTTTAAGACATTTTACATGTGAAAGGTGTCTGTGAAATCAAACAGCTTGAAAATGATATTTGATATTTATTTTATTTTATTTTCACATGCGAAATGCGTGGGGTTTGTTCTCAAGTAAAATGTGTTTTTGTCAAAACGATGACTGCTCATTAACTAAATCAACGAGTATTTTCATTAGTCATCTGAAGATTTGCAGTAAATTTTTTAGTCTATAAACTTTCTGAAAATGGTAAAAAAAAATAAATAAATAAAAAATTCCAATCACCATTCTGAAAAAATGTTGATTAATTAATTGATTGATTAACAATGACAGTATTCTGCAGCAGTTGGTTTTAGTTAAATATCTGTTGCTAGTACAGTTTAACAGACATTGTTACATCCACCATTTTGTGTTTCTGTGACCAAGCAAATAATGATTTTTTTTCATCTTTCATCTTTTATCTACTCCTCAAATGCCCTTGTGGGATTCTGAGTCTGTATTTACTCTTCAGTTGTTGTTGTTTTGTGATTTTTGATTTGTTAATGTAGTTTTTCTGCTATCAGTTTACCAATCTAGCCGCTACACTAGCTGTCTGGCGCTAATTTGTTGCTAAAACAACATTCAAAGAAACTGTTCACTGTGTTTACTCTTCTGCACATAACGAGTATGTTTGCTGGATTAATTACTGTGCTGTTCTTTCTATGTGCTCTTTGTGACGGTAGATGGCTTCAGCGGCTGCAGTGGCAGCAAGATATTCCTTCAGGGTTATTGTGCCCGTCAAAATTACATCCACAAAAAGTGTTTCTTTTTGCCACCGTCAGGCTCAGACTGTTATATGAGGTGTCTCAAAACATCATGGAAACGATCCCTACAAGTGACACCCTCTGTTTTAACAAGAAACTGAAGTCTCAAGGACAATGCTCTCTCTGAAATCTCGTTAGAGGCGGGAAGACGAGTCATTTTGACACCAAAATATGTGAAAATATGCCCAGGTTTAAAAATACCAAAATTATCATTTAATGTTGATTTTATACACATATTTATTCACTTACTTGTATGTGGGTTACATGATAGTTCTGTTTATTTTTACCTATCTTTGTTCATCTTTGTTGTCCTTGTTTTTAGCTTTATGACTATTTCTGTCTCCCTATAAACTGTTATTGGAACTGTGTGAAAGCACATTGACAGTAATTTATAACCAGTGTCAGATTCCTTGTCTACACATATAACTGTTAATAAAGCTGATTCTAATCTTTCACTGGTGAGGCTTAAGCTGATGCTCGTTGAATGTGTTGGACTAAATTTGTTTCCTTGTTTAACGGATGTTCGCCATGTTAGTGTACGGGCATAAAACATGAGTAGACTGCTTTACCTATACTTGCTTTGCTTTCCTTTATCATAAGCTTTATATTTGAGAGCTATTTATATCAGTAAAGCTGTTTTTTAATGTCCAAGGCTCCAACCATCTGTTTAACATACTAATTGGCCGTTCCTTCTCTTTTCTAAGTCTCTTCATCTATGCAAACATATACTGTACACAAATACACACACACACACACAAGTAAGAGAGAAACAAGTGCCACTAAAATGACAAAGACTAAATATACAGTTTTCTGAACATCCTCTTTTCATTAACTACAAACCAGAGATAAATGGCTTTCTGTGGCTGTACTGAGCGCTGAGAAGAGTCTTTTGTTCAGATCAGTTACGAGTTATGAAATGTAGATCAGCAGATGGTGAGGGGTGTGTGCGTCTGTGCATTTGAAGCCAAATTGCAGCAGGGGTCCTGCTTTAATTGGCGGCTTTTTGTGTGTGTTTTCAGGGATTCTTTTTCTGTTATTTGCACTCCTCACTTCATTAAAAATTATTTATCAAGCTAATAAACTATATAAAAAGCAATGCTTTCAAGATGCAAGGGTACATGTGTGTCCATGTTTGCAAATGTGCATCTTTTTAATCCATCTTAGTGGGTTTCTTTGAGCGTTTGATGTATCTGTAAAGTGGCTAGATGAGCGAGTAACACACACACACACACACACACCTACACAGCCCAATACACATCTGGTAGTCGGGTTATTTTTAAACGCTCAAATCTGGTTCCTCTCTGAATTGCTACTAATGATTTCAAGACTACAATTAACTCTTTCTGCCCTGATGTTGGTGAATGTTTTTCACAGGCTTCAGAGGCCTGGCCGAGCTGTCAAACACATGCACTCACTTGTTCATACACACACAGACACACTTTGAAGTTGCTTAAACGAGTTCCTATGCTTCAAGCTATTTTACAGATGCTCAGTCTCTGGAGACCTTTTCTCTCTCCTACATATTTAGGTATTGATGGATTTAAAATGTCTTTGATGAGTTTTGGGTAATGTGCAGAAGCAGGGCAGCCATGACAATTCACTGCATAAATTCTTAATAATGACTAACACGTAATGTCATTCATTAGCATTTTTGCCCTCTCCTAACACAAATTTTTGACCAGAAGATGTATTTTTACACAAAGGCAAGCGTGATACCTCACTGTGTAAGTGGAACAAATCAATGTCCTTTCCCCTATCGGGCCAACTGTGTCTTCTCCCTTTTTTCCTCAATTTATTACTCTTTTCTGTCAAACTGTACCTCACTGAGTTTTTATTCTCCTGTGCACACTCAAAGTCAAAGACAAAGGGCATGTGATTTTTTCACATGTGAAACACCATTTCAAGTGTGATAACTTGACAAGATTTCCCATGTGCCTTTAGAGAAACAGTAACAACGTTCAAAGATTAATTTCATGTAAAACAACATTTCATATGTGGTGTTGGTACATTTAAAGCAAAGATCGTCAACAGCATGCACAACCAACCCAAACTGGGCACAAGACAACAGCAGCATACAAAGGAAACGTGGGAGTAGTCTGCACACTAATTATCGCAAGCTCCAAAATAATTAATGAGGAAATCTTTCGACCGTCAAGGTCTTCTTCAAAATTATACTGTACTTGTTGTTTTGTGTCACGTGTTCTCCACATTACAGATGGAGCTGAATCAGTTCATCCATTTAGTTCATAAAATGTCAGAAAAATGTGAAAATCACAGTTCACACGGTTTCCCAGAGCCCATGGTGGTGTCTTGAAATGTCTTGCTTTGTCCACACAACAGTCCTAAAACTAAACATATTTAATTTACAATGATATCAAAGAGAGAAAATTAGTAGAGAAAAATTGTAAATTTTCACATTGCAGAAGCTGGAACCAGAGAATGATTTTTGTTTGAAAAATGATTTAAATACATAATCAATTATATAAACAATTGCTAATTATTTAGCAAGATAGATAGTCTATTTTTTGTTCAAATGCATGTTTGCATGAAGAAGATGGAGGGTTGCATCATTTCATTTTTGTGATGTTACAGTATTCAGTGTGTGTGAGCAATCCCTCCTTTTTCTTGGTTTGTACTCATTTCACAAGTGAAAACATAATGTGAAAACCTAAACCACATTGTGCTTTTTGGTAAGATCTTAAAAATCCTTTAGCGGTGGAGGTCTGTGAGTAAAAGTCATGTGGCACAGCTCCTCCCGTAAACTCAAGGTCATTTTTACTTTCCACAGGTCAATAAAACCCATCTGAGGGTAACAAAACCCACTGCATCATCCTACGCTTTGTCAGGAATTATCAAGTGTCTGGCAGGTGATCAATACAGTCTCCTAGGTGACTATGTAATAATGACTGCTGCTGCAACGTCATTAGGGAAGCACCACATTAGAGTGCTCTCAGTCGTTGTGGCAACCCTGACGGGGACAGGTGTTTAGGGAGACAAATCAACTCAGAGGTTGAGTAAACACACTCTTACTCTGCGTCTGTCCATCTGTCTCATGCTCGTGTACACACACACCCTCACGCTCGTATAAAAGTACTTCGTCAGCTCTGAATGACTGCCAGCTCTGTCATCTGATAAAGCAGAGACATAAACATAAAGAAGAGACATAGTACCAAAATAGGTCAAATAAAAAATAGAAAAATGCTAAAATGCTAGATCGTATAATAGCTGATTCATCTAGGGAGAGCCAAACCTTCTCCTAGTTCGCCTCTGTTCCATTATCTTTTGTAGCGTTCAGGTTTTAGCAATCAATTATTTTCTCTATTAGTTGATTCATTGTTTGGTGTATAAAACAGTTTAGTGTCAAGTCAGAAAATGGTGAATAATTACCAAGGTGATGTCTTGTTTTGTCCAACAAACCATATTCAGTTGATCAATTATCAGAATAGTTGCTGATTAATTTTCTTTGAATTAAGTAATGTATGAATTTATTAATTGTGTCAGCTCTAATATTTATAACTGACTCCATATTCTATGTTCATGTGTATCAACTGGTGTAGTGATTGTTTTATAAAATTTGAAAACCTCTTTATTTTTATCAAAAACATTCCCCATGATTCTTAGCCATTTGTAGCTTCATGGGAGTTGGTGAATAAAAAATTAAATTAAAGTGTTTGAATCCAACCATCCAGTGAGCTCCTTGGACAGCAAACATGTTTTAGCTTTTTTCAGAAAGAAACCCTATAGAAAACAACCCACAGAAACGAGTAGATCCAAAGCTACGAAAGGAGGAGGGACTTTTGACTGTCTACTGCTTGTACGGCCACTACACAGCATGACATGAAATGACATCACGCAGCGTGTTGATGCAGAATATCAATCATGCAAAACATACAAAAAATAATAGGCAAGACAAATAGTGACAAAGATCGAGAGAACAAAAGGAACCCGAGGAGAGAGAAAGAAAATTAAAATATGTTCAGGAAAAAGCAAGACACAGAAAGGAGGCTTTGGCGGCGGAAGAAGCAAAACAACACGAAGAAGAAGTAGGCAGAGCAGAGAAGGCAGAGAGGAGGAGTGCGCATGTGGGTGTCTGATGTATAATAAATGACCTCTGGCTGAGGCCTTGGCCTTTCTCTCATCCTGTTTCCATTTCTGCCTCTCGCTTATTCCCTCTACATTATTTCGCCCACCCCTCTTCTACTCCCTTGTTACCCTCGCACTCCTGTTACATTTCCAGTTTTCTCAATCATCATTCCTTTCTTTTCTATCTTAGTTTTTCCGCTGCTCTTCCTTCCTCTCAGCTGTTTTTGCTATCTCTGCTTGAGGAGGCGCCTCACAGCTAAATTGGCCAAACAATGCACTGGGTTTACACCCAATCAATACTTCTCCACTGTATTTTGAACTATAAAATCCATGTCTACCTGTGTTTCACTTTACATTCAATATACCATATGTCACTTGATATGACCATATCCAGCAGTGTGTCTGGCTACTATACACTTGGGCATGTGAGTGCGTGCTCACTGGGGATTACATACTTCCTCTGTCATCTGATAAAACTCTCCACCACTTGAGATGGTCTACAGCATACTGGATGAAGCAGTGCCTCATACTGACATTCTTTCTTTTTTTTAACCTTCAGACAAAGCCAACGCCATTACAAGATAGGGTTTCTTCTCGTATATAGATGTCTTGGAAATAGTTCCAGACATGACAGTCAAAAGAGTTTAGCCAGAGCCTATTTCACAAAAAAACACTCTTTTCAGCTTTTATACACTCAAATATGATCCAGCTGCAAGAAGTAGACACCTCCTACAGATTAAAAAAAACATGTCATGTTATTGAAAGAAGTATTCAAATTCTTTAGTTAAGTAAAAATAGCAAAATCACACTGTGAAACTACTCCATATCAAGTAAAAGTCCTGCATTCAAAATCATACTTAAAGTAATAATATCGAAGATTTTCATTTAAATAAATGTCTGTTTAGTCATTATCTATTGCAGAATGAGCTAACACAATGGTGACTGAGCCTAGAGCCCACTGGTGAAAGTATTGCAATATTTATACATTTGCAGTATTAGGAACTGGGTGTAGTGGCGACATCCCAGGGGAAAAGGCTGTATTAAGCTCCTGCTAATGCAAAGCAAACATTTCCTACTGCAGCAGCTTCACACTAAAATAATTGAACTGGCTAAACAAAAGTTGACTTTTATTATGAAATAATCACATGAAATGCAATGTGTTTGTCAGGGAGATTAGCACTGACCGCTATCCTTCATCAAAAATGCGTCTACAAACAAGACAATGGTCATTTTTTATATTTCTTTGACAATAGATCAGTTTAAAATATTGTAGGGAGTAATAGAAGAAAAAAGAGCAGCCACAGTGAGCTGTTTAAGACACCGCACACCTCCACCTCGTAGACTCATGCCGTGTGCACCATAAAAGCAGATCACAGTTGCTCCCAGAATGATGGAAAACGTTATTGCCTGACTTCTTTATTAAAACGGCAATAGTTTGTTTTAAATATGAAGCCAGCAGATGGTTGGCTTATCTTAGCACAAAGCAGGTGAAACGCCTAGCTTGGCTCTGTCCAAAGGTAACAAAAACCACAAACTAGAATCTCTAAAGCTCCCTAATTAACACGTTATAGTTTCTGTTCATTTTGTCCATAAAAGACTGTAAAAACTCACAAACTAAAGTTATGTGCTCTTAGGCGGAGACTCCAGGAAGTCACTGCACCTGGCCAAGAACAATTTATACGTCAGCAGGTAGAATTAGGGGTTCTGATAGACGGATTTTGTTAACATTGCACAGAGCCAGCTGTGTCCACTATTTCCGGTCTTTGCGCTATATGCTAAGCAAACAGGCTGCTGACTGTAGCTTTATATTAAATGGATGAATAGATGAGCGTGCTATCAAACCTCATTGAACTCTCAGACAGAGAGCGAAAATGTGTGTTTCCCAAAATGCTGAACTTTTGCTTCAACTTGCAAAAGCTGATATGTTTGGCCAATTGGCACCGGATAAACAAGCTGTAACACAACACTGACACACTGTCATTTTCTAAAGTTGACATGATGAACCTGCTAGCACACAGTTGCACATTTGCAAAGCAGTCACAAAGCAACATTAGCATTCATCTGGCAAGGTCCAATATTCGCTATCCTTTTAGCTCTTTTTTAGTCTCCACAAGAGAGACTGAGGGAAATATCTGGGTCTATAGCTTGTAGATGTTCCACTTTCTTCACCAGGTAGTCGCTTGAGTTAATGCAGTTACTGCTGCCACTACTGCCTGTGTTACTAGAGTGTATATTGGTGTAACCTGTCTATTTAGACTTTTAGCTATAGGCAGTTCCTGTGCCGCAGTGTGTGACAGATGGCTGCTTACTGACAGATGCATGAGCTCAGGACCGTCGTCCTCAGGAGCACAGCCAGCCAACCACGAGCTGCCAGTCAGCTCAGTGTACTAAGCCGATCTGTTGCCCCAGCAACTGCTATTTCGGCTCCACCTTTGAGTTTAAACGCACTGCAGGGTCAGATAAAATATTGGTAGGGCTTGAAAATGTTTCTGGTCTTTGCAGATTTTATTCAACTTGACTTACATTCATCTCTTCAATCCCAGATACTGAAACCATCATCTTTTTTTCTCCTCTCTCTCCTTTGCCCTATCAGTCTCTGGAGCGCTTCTCTCTGTTTCCTTCTCTGTTTCATCCTCCTCCCTCTAGCTGTGGATGTTTTGCTCAGCAGAGGTGGAGGGAGAGGAGAGGATGGGGGAGAGGAGGAGGTGCTGCCCCTTTTGGTGAAGCAGCGGCTTGGAAACTCATCTGGTAATAATAAGGGCTCCACATCGCTACTGTGACTCATGCACGCCCACCAGACTATTACAGGCTTATTTAGTATGTACTGTACATACGGTCATAGGCTGAGTGACCATGCGAGCTGCAAAACACACACAACCTGTGGTGTTTTAAGACCACACAAACACACCCAGAGAAAAAAATACACCTTTGTACCACAAACTAGACTGTAAACTATACAGGCAAAGATTTTTTGTTTTTTTTTTTTTTGAGGGCCCCTTTTAAGGATTACTTGGATGAAATTAATCACTTCCTGCAGTAGCCCTGCGTCCTGTTAGGACAGGAAACACTGAGCTGTTCCCAGACGTTCATTAAAGGTTAAATGTGCTACAGGCTAATCCATTAACGTTGCATTATTGCTCTATAGCCGCCAAAACTGGGTCCTCTCACTATCATGACTACAAAGTAGGCCTACCTGTTTTAATACTTACAGTAGTACTGGGAGTGTTAAAAGTCATCCTTGGAGGTGCACTGAATGATAAATTGATTATGGATTAAGGGGTTGAAAGATGGTCGCTGGAGTAAAGTAGGTTTGGTTTATTAACAACATTTGAATATATTTTTAATGTCAGACTTCATCAGGGATTATTTCCCTCATTGTCTCTGGTGTTTTTACAGTCCAGCAATCTTTATCAAGAACGAGACAGGCATTTTAAGATATAGACAGCTAAAAAGCCAAAACCTTTAATCATAGCCTGATTTAATTCCAGCCTGAAATGAAACACAATTAGGGGAGTAGTAAAGGACCATTACAGAGAATTTGGCTCTCAGTGTTGCACTCAAACAGCGTGAGATGGATTCAGGGCAATCCGCCATTTTCAAAAAACATTGAAGGCCATGTACAAACAGCTTCCTTTTATAACAATGTCACAACAGTTTGTTTAATATTGCCTTTTCTACTACGACTGGTTTATGACTGATATTCTGAAACCATCAGATGATTTCAGGGTGATGGTATGCTCTCTTAAATCACCTTCAAATGAAAAAAATGACAGAAATACACTTTATGTGTTTTTTCCGCTCTAATCAGGTGTGATTTTAGAAAAACAAGAAGGTGCGTTGCATCTGGAAACAGCAGTGGCGGTTGCCCACATTTGCAGTTATAATGTGGCTGCTGTGTAAACTGAAGTCTCACATTTCCTCGCATCACTTCTTCTGCTCCATGTGTCATGCCTGCAGTCCAGTCCTGACAGGATGAAGGAGTTTGATGGGGATGCTGGGAAGTCATGACATAACCCTTAAGGTCCACTAAGCAACCTCATGACTGGTCTAACAGTTTCATTTAATATTCAGTCAAAGGCTTCCTCCTTTCAACTCTTCTCTGATGTGTTGCAGCCAACATTGCTGATAGCCTACATCTGCTTTTGATTGGAAGAGATGGTAATTCAAAACGCAGCCCAGTGAGCCGTGGCATGATCCAACGCCTTTGGGATGTGTTTTTTTCCCCCCGAACCACTACTCGAGATAAGCACGAAGAGATCTTTATCAACCAGCAAAATGGCGGCTTTGCGTGGCTGATCCCACAATCTATCATCTAGGTTTCCTCTAAACTGATGCAGCAGACCGCGCGCTCACCGTTCCGCTGCTCGGCACGACACACCTGCGCCCCTCCTCTACTGCTCTCCGGTGCTTTTGAGCAACATCAGCCACACAGGAACGTTTCTGTCTAACCCCTCACACACAATAAAGGCAGGCTGCTTTGCGCAATAGTGCGTGATGTGTTATCACAGCGTGCGGTGATGTTACACCTACCACGAAGGCAAGCGGGGACAAAGGGAGCGGGATGGGGTGCACATTCGCCGCATTATGAAGCAGACTTTGCGTATGCGTAAAACTGACCAGGCTCGTGCGTCCCGGGGTTGTCGGACATCTCCAGTACCAGCAGCTCGCGGCCCTCGAAGCTCTCCCCGATGGTGTAGATGCGGGTGATGGTCGGGCATTGCAGCCACACCGACACCAGCGCCTTCCGCAGCTCCTCATAACGGTGGTACTCGAAGGAGATCTCACCCTCGGTACCGGCTGCGCTGACCAAGGCGACCACTGCGGCCCCGAAGAAAACTAAGGAAAGGAACTGTTTCATTTTGACGTGTCCTCTTTTCCCTAAGCCCTGTCTGTCTGTCTGCCTGCGGCTTGGTCCCAAGCCTTATCTCTGTGCTGCAGCCTCGCTTTAGGCTATAAATATCTCTCTCAGTACCGCTCTCGCTCTCCCTCTCTCAGAGTGTGATGCGCTGCTGTACCTGAGCGCAGACTCCCTCCAGTGTCAAGCATGACAGAGGATTAGAAGGTCTACATCCGGTCAACATTTTCAAAATAAAGTTTTTTTTCTTTCAGAGATGTAGTAGAAGGACATCATTTAATTAGATAAAAGAATAAAAATATAAAGAAAATATTTTTTTTAACATAAAAGCCTATAATATTCAGAGCAGGGCAGACAATGAGGAACAGTCGGAGACTAATCTGACAGACAAAGGCTTTGGTCAAAGTTGATGGTCACTCAGGAAAAGAACAGAATTTGAATAAAAGGGCACTTAGAAATAAAAAGTTATTGTGGAAACAGGATGACTTTTGTAACAATGACCCTTTCTTTAAAAGTAAATTAGTTTATATTAAAACTGCATGCTTATAATATACATTTCTTTGTTCATTTTGTGATAGGCCTATTTTATTTACTTATTCAATGTTGAACAGTTTCTGTAAGGCTGTATTTATTCTCTTGCTCAAATGTTCATCCTAGCTTATATCCTACAAAAGGGGGCTTTTAAAACACAGTAAATAATCTAAATCCTTTCATCAGAAAATAGACTGTGAATGAGATGCTTTTAAATTCAAATGTGCATGTTCACTCAATGTGTCATGATTTGATTGTGTGCTTTATTCTTCTGTTTTGTAAATGTTGCTGTAACAGTCAATAAGTTGATCAACAGAAAATTAATTATCAACTATTTGGTTCATCATTCATCATTCAACAAGAGAAAATTACACACACAGCTGGTTCCAGCTTGGCAAATTTGTTGCTTTTTTTTATCACTTTAATCTTGTGGCTGCTGATGGTCAACAAAACAAGCAATTTAAGATGTCCTCTTTTGGCTCTGGGAAATTGTTACGGTATTTTTCATAATTTTCTGTTATCCCATAGACTCAAATGTCAGTCGGATACATAATTAACAAATTAATTGATAATTAAAATAATAGTTGCAACCCTACCATAAACAGTTAACAGTTACTTGTTTAAGCACCAAAGTAAATACAGCATATGAAAAACGAACCCCTGAGGTAACACTATACAAGATAAAATGAAATGTGACTAAGATATAAAGTGGTTATTAATTTTATTTATTTATACTATTTCAGAGGGTGTTGATCATGTGATTCATTCATTGATGTGGCATTTACTAACTCAGTTTTGGTCCTGAATGTAAAAACGGCCTCACTTCCTGTTTGGTACCTGCTGCTGCTGGCTGACTTGATGCAGCTGTGTGCTGGATGGGGCAGTAGGGGTGTGTCCACAGTGCAGCAGAGAGGAGATGGTGGGGACCTTAATTCAGTGGTGAAATAAACCACTTCCCCATCAAACTGTTTCCACAGAGAAATGACAAAAACACTCACTGAGAAAATTCAGATCTGCAGGGCTAATCTTTAACAAACTGTCAGTGATCCCATTCTCTGCAAAAATGTGTCAATAAGGGACAATGTCTTATTAATACAGGCATGCATATCTGAGGAGCATAACGTTTCTTGTTGTAGCAAAAATTTCAATGTCAAACAAACTGCTCAACACAACCAAACTCAAATGTGTTCATATATTTTATTCTAATATGACAAACAACAGCAAAACATTTTCAGTGTTTATTTTTTTTAAATCAAAACAGCATTTATTTATTAATTGTTACAGTCTTTAACAAAATAGGCTTGAAAAACCTGAAAGTTCCATATGAGCCAATCCCTTTTAATCAAAAATGTTCATGGGTTTGCGTCAAAAACACGTCCGACTTGTTTCAGAATTCGGCACCGAGTTGCAACAGTTCACACCTGACTGCAGCTATAACACAATGTCATTCTGACTCAGTTTAACTCAAGAGGAAGCGCTAAAGTGCTCAGACATTCAGAGGTATACGGAAGAATTTCACGAGAGTCGTGTGGTATAACTTTTTTTCATTCAATGACCAAGCAAAGCAACAATTTAAAATCAGGATGTTGATGTTTTTTATGTAGCCAGCCGCAGTTAACAGAAGCAGACAACAATACTTCTTTTGCAGAAAGGCACAGAAGACGGACTGAAGTCAACATTCAGTCCAATTCAGAATCAAACCCCGGTAGTGCTGATTCATTTAAAGTACACCTTTAGTATTTGGGTGTGTTTCGTTAAGTGTACAGAGAGGAAAAGCAGCATTGTTTGTGTGCTCACTGTGTGGCTGTACAGCTCACTGCTTCTTCTTTCCTCCTCCTGATAGTTCAGGTGTGTGCAAGAACAGAGGCCCCGAGTGGTTTACTGCTCCTTCTTATCTCCCTGTTTCTGCATGTACTTGTTGTACTGATTGTCCGTGTTCAGCAGCTTGTCCCACCAGGTGAAGGTGGAGGCGTAGTTCCCAACGAAATTCATGTGGTGGAAGTCGTGGAAACGGGTGCCGGCGTAGAACGGGATCAGGTGGAGCGGGTTCATAGGGATGTCGTAACCACTGAGAGGGAGCAAGGAGAAAAAAAGGGGAATTCACTTTTTCATTCAAATAAATCACCAACATTTGTTCTGCCTCAGATATCAAGAAAGAGTATTTTCAATTAAACAGATCCTTCCAACAAGACATAGGAAATACTCAAAAAATATGTTTTGTAATGGAGATACTGAAGACAGGATGCATTTATTTTGGTTCTATCTATCATGTTGCTGTCTAGTGGTTGGATATCAAGACATGTTTAGTATTCTATTGCACTAAAATGAAACTTGCTGACCCTCTTGTATTAAAACTAGTGCACTGTTTTTTGTGAAGACAAGAGTGTGAGTTTTGTCACAAGGACTGTTTTATTTTAGAGGGCTTGAGTCCAAAAAAGGGAAGAAAAGTTAATTGATTTCAAAAGAAAAGGGTGTAAATATTCTTTAAATAATAATAAATATTATTTATTTATATTCAAAATCTATTTTATTTTTCTGCTCTCTCCTTTTGTGTATTGTTCTACATTTTCCCCTCACGCTTTGTACCTCACTCTTATCACAACTTTTTGTCACAAAGATCCGATTGAGTACTTTGTTAAAGTACAGAGCCTGTAAATGGCGGCAAATGTTCTAAAATTGCACTTTCAATTCAAAATGGCTGACTTCCTTTTGAGTTTAGGATATTGCCTGAAGAGGCTTTTTTAGTCTTTGGATGATACATCTACTATTTTTTGTTTTAACAGAAATTTTTCAAAGGGCACTATGGAGCCATTTTGCCACACCTTTGCATGAGACCCATATCAGATGTATATTTTCGTCACTTCTGATGCGTGTGCAAGGTTTTCCAGCACCTTTAGCCCCTGCTATTCATTTTGTGAAATAATAATAATTCTAGCAATTCAAACAGTTATATAATAATAGTTCCTCGCACCAGTTGCTCAGGCCCTAATTATAAATGTATAATAACATTAAGCCTATATGTCTGGAGAGAGTTCTATTTCACCTACTGATATGATAGTAACATCAAATGTTCTCTGTGTCCCTCTAGTGGTCAACCACACAAGTTACTGTCAGAGTTAATAAGAGAAACGTGTAGTTTGTCATGTTCTGCATCGTCTCACTGTTTATGCTCTCTTCAGAGTCATACACAGCTGACACAGCTGTATTTCCTCTAAGACCTCTGAGCGAGGGAAGGAAAGGGCAGCAAACAACAGAATGATGCAGAAAATGTGGAAGCTATTGTGTCCTACTACCTGTGGACATCGATGGTCTCCAGCAGGCGGAAGCACACCCAGGCCCACAGTAAGAACACGTGGTTACAGAAGATCATGATGCCAATGAAGAAACCAGCTCCCAGGATGATAGTCTCAGCAGGATGAGCGTATTCTGCCTGCATCCCGAACGGAGCCTGAGGGACAGCGGAGACACTGTTATGAAGACATATGCGTGTGTGTGTGTGTATGTGTGTGTGTGTGTGCTCTCACTGTTTCTCTATGTGTGGATGCTACAGCATGTTTAATAAGTAACTCTTCAGTAAAGA
This sequence comes from Micropterus salmoides, assembly GCF_014851395.1. Taxonomy (NCBI): domain Eukaryota; kingdom Metazoa; phylum Chordata; class Actinopteri; order Centrarchiformes; family Centrarchidae; genus Micropterus; species Micropterus salmoides. The sequence goes on from NW_024040263.1 coordinate 6,434,499, forward strand.
GATTAAGAGTTTATGTTTATTTATCTCATCACGTGTTTTACTCACAGTGAACTCGTGGTGGACTTTGTGGATGTATTTGTAGATCCTGCGGTGATGCAGTAGGCGATGGAGGAAGTAGTGCCATGTATCTTCAACAATAGCACAGCCAAAGCACTGAGCCAGGACATACGGCCTTGAGGAGGACAGAGGTGGGTCATCGTTAGAAAAGCAGAGTTATCCCAACCAGTAGATATGGCTGTTAGCTCCCACTGAGGGTCCTTAGATTAATGCCAGCATATGTGACAAAAACGATTTCTAGACAAAATTCTTGATCACTTCAAATGAAAATATATTTTCATCCCACAAAAGATTTGTGAGACTTTTGACAACAACATACACATCCCGTATAGGCAAGAAAAATAAAAAAAGATGTATTTTTTGCAATGTGCTCTAAGCTGCATTTTGTGTATTCAAGTTGCTAAATATATGTAAATAATAAACAATAAATGTTTTAATATTATTATTATGTTACTTAAAAATTTGTTGGTTATTACAAGCAAATTTTACTAACCGAAACCAGCCCATCCTCACCAGAAAAACAGCCACATGGGTCGATTATGCAGCAGCTTATTACGACCCTTTTTTTTTGTTAGGCTGCAACCTCTAGTGACCGTATGACGGAGGCAAAGGAAGAATTAATTTCAGCCATATATTTCCCAGCTCTATACATTTATTTAAACAAAATGGTTTGACGGTATTACCTTAAAAAGTACTAAAAAAAATTATTTTGTTTGTTTTACATGTAAAGCAGATTTACATGCATCACATGCATGTATTTTCTGTTCTAAATCAGATTGATGAAGGCATCATGGGGAACATGTCTGTGTAACAGACCTTTTTAGAATCTGTTTACAATTTAGATCACAGGATGAGAGCTTTGTGTCATTAATTATGCTTTAATTAGGCTATGCAGAGTTACGCTTTCTGAATCATAGTTACCACAGGCATGGATTTAACATTTAAAAGCAAGAATATTGTTGTCCAGCACACTGAGTCTACATCTGGGGTACTTGGAATGTGACGTGTCCAGGTGTGTTTTATTGTACTTCCACTGACCAGCGTGGCATGGAGTCCCAGTCATAAGGGATGTTGAAGAATTCAGTGAAGTAGTAAGTCCCGCAGATCAGAGGCAGCTGGATACAGAAATGGTTGAACAGCAGCATCTTGAAACATCTCCACTGCTTCTCCCAGGTCTCTGGTTTGTCCTGCACATGCCACAAACACAGCCATACACAGAGAGAGAAAGTCTATTAAAAGGAAGGTCATCTTAGATTTTGAAAATGAAATGTTAACATCCAGAAACCCACACAAACCTGTTGGATCTTGTATTTTTGCATGAAGGGCATGAACTGGAAGAGAAAACCAGGCAGGCAGAACAGGAAATAGATGAGCTCATGGACGATTAGCGACCCCCAGGTGGCAATTTGGAACTTGGTGTAGTTGTCCATCATGTAGCCCCAGGCGTATTTCAGGGAGGGCTGGAAGGGGTTTTCTGGCAGCGCTGCATCTACGTACTCCACCGCCAGATAGGCAGAGCTCAAGATGTCTGCTGTGCCGTTCACCGCCATGATGGATGACTGCAGGTCTGGAGAGAAGACTGGAAAACAGGAACCCCATGGTGGTGGTTACAGGTGTAACTCTCAGACAGGACGTATGACTTAAGTCACTACAGCTTCAGGTGGACAGCTAATATTCTCAGTCATGTTAGTTAGTGTACACCAAGTTTTTCAATAAAAACAATGATAATATGAAAAAAGAGAAATTAGAAAGAAATAACACTAACAATCAAATAATCACAGTAAATGCATGATATGACTGCATTTAAAAGCTAAACTTTAAAAGTTTTACAATCATAGAAAGTCAATTTACTTTCAATCTCAATTTAATAATTTGTGCTCTTTTTAAATTGACCATAAGTTCAGAAGCTTAGTTTGCGGCACATATTATTATTGTTTTAAGTAATGTATCCACATTACATAGTTATTATATTTATAAAATGCATTTAAAAAGTATATATACACTTTTTAAACACATTTAGCTTAAAACATGTACTAATCATAATTACACAAATTCTGATACTTTGGTTTGCTGCACAGTATGTTCAGCTCAGTTGGAAGCACATCTGAACATATCTGGTTCTCATACAATTGCTTTAAAAATTACATTAATTATCAGCAAACTACATTTAGCAAAACTAAATACTACATGAAACTATACAAATACTATGTCCAAGTATGCAGTCAGTACTTATAGATTGTAATGTAAGAGGTACCCTGATCCTTTATTTTAGTAAAAGTTAAAACACCATGTTAAACTATTCAAGTGTTATCAGCAAAATATACCTAAAGTAGTTTACATATATTACAGTGCAAAATGGACTATTTGACAATGTTATACATTATGTGCATTAAATATCAGCAGAATTTTAATGTTGCAGCTTGTTAAGGTGGAGCTGTTAACTACTTTATATAGAGTTGAATCGTTTCATCTATAATTACGCATCATATTTTATAAATGGGTAATTTTGTTTGGTTTTGGATGTAAAATCTGAATTTGCATAATAACTAGTAACTATAGTTATCAGATAAATGTACTGCAGTAAAAAGTACAACATAGAGGAGTAGAAGTCACTAAAATGTGCCATGAAATTGTAGGCCTACTCAATTTTAGATCATAATTTTACAAAGATGCACTTAATGCGAGAACACACTATTTTTCTGAACTCATTACTACACATAAACACAATCCCAGGTTTCTGTTTAAGACTGTGGATCAGCTGGTAAACTCAACCCCTCCTTGTGCCTCAGCTGGAAGTAATGATGACTGTGAATTGTTTTTATCTTATTTTACCAATAAGGTGGTGTCAATCAGAGCCTCTATTACCCCCACTGCCTCTTACTCAGAGGTTCCTCACCAGCAACAAGAGAGTTTTAACCAGTTTTATCCCATCGACTTGTCTGAGCTTTTAAAAACAGTATCACAAATGAGAGTGTCCTCCAGCCCACTTGATGTAATACCTACAAAATTTTTACTGAAAGTAATAGATTCTGTTGGGCCCCATTTGATCTCTGTTTTCAACAGCTCCCTATCTACTGGTTGTGTCCCTGATTATTTTAAAACGGCTTGCGTGAACCCACTTTTAAAGAAACCTGGTTTAGATCCCTCCCTCCCACATAATTTTAGACCAATTTCAAAACTGCCTTTTATTGCAAAGATTCTAGAAAGAATTGTGTCCAAACAGCTGCTCACTGTACTGGAAAATAACAAATTATTTGTACCACAGCACTTAGACTGCCTTGCTTAAAGTCACCAATGACCTTTTAATGTCTGCTGATGAAGGTATGTGCTCAGTCCTGGTACGACAACCACTCAACATTACAGAAAATCAAAAGATCATGCAGCACATACATTACCACATCTCAACGTTAATATTGAATAATATTTCAAGTTTTAATGTTTTGTTTTTTATATTGCTTTAGAGCAAAATAACGGAGGGAGGTCTACACAATGACATACCATTGTTGCCTAATGCTATGTGCGCAGGGATACAATAAATACAATTTGATTCGGTAAATTCAATAGACTACACACAATAACACTGCTAACAACAATATAACAATGTAACAAGCCGACAAATACCCACATCTACCAAACAGTTACACTAAATTACATTAAAAACTATGCACTTTAGCAATTGGTGCAAAAAAGCCAGCTGAGTAAAACATTTGAAGCCAGAACCACCGTAAACGCTCACCTTTCCGCGGTCCAGTCTACCTGAAAGGCAGCGGACGGCCGGGTGAAGTACAGTAATATCGAACAATCTGATTGGCCGAGAAGAGAGGAGACTGACGTCGGGGGGCCGTGCGGTGTCTCTGATTGGTCCGCGGGGTGGAGCGATGATAGTGAGACTGAAAGTTTCTACAGCAACGGCCAATCAGAGGCGAGCTCGTCTTTCATAACCATAGCAGTGATGAACAGACTGTGAAGGTGGAGATGGGGTGGTCGGAGTCGGAGAACTTTGAGTCATACATGTGTGTCTTCCGCCTTAAAAGTACAACTCCAAAGTCAACTCTGGAAACGTTGTAGATGATAAATGGTGTAATAAAGTTTCCCCAGTTGAAAACGTATTATTACATTTCATTAAAGCACCACCAAACTTACTTTTTTGTTAGTTTGAACTATATTTCCTGTTCATCTGATATTTATCCACATTTATTCATATTTGTATTTATTCTACTACTTTACACTACTACCATATTCATACTTACTGGTACTGTATGGTACATATTCGACTGTACTTTTTCTACCTGCCTTCTTACTCTTTACACCTGTACAATTCACAGTGTATTTAAGTGCATGTCTGTCTACTACCTGTTCTCATTACGTGTATGCATTTACTACATTACAGTTAATACATTTTACTGTTAATGTACACCTGTCAACCACAATATCATATTTGATTCTTATAGCTTATAGCTTACAGATTGTTCCCGTGCTGCACTATTCTAAATCTGAAATTCTAATTAGATTTTACTTCAGTTTTTAAAACATGCTAGTAAACGCGTTGTTCGACGAGATTGAAATTTCATTGCCAATGCTCTACTTTAACTGTTGTGCATATGAGAATAAAGAAATTGTGTTATATTTCAGTTCTTGTCATGTTGAACATTTAATTGTGACTATAGGATTTAACATCTTTTGACATTTTTCAGCAGTAATATCATACTTGAAGGACTTTCTGTGGCAACACCAAAGTGGTGCCACAAGTATTTAAGTCCTTAATTAAAAGTACACTACAGTACAGTACTGTGATGCATGTGACTGATACATTAACATGTAGGCAGCATTTTAATGTTGTAGCTGATAGAGGTGGAGATTATTTTTGATAGTGTACTTCATATAATGTTAGGTAGGTTAATCAGTGAGGATGTATCATATTTTGTAAGATAATTATAAAGGAAGCAAGTACATAAAATTTCAATCTGCCAAGTAACTTGTAACTTTATCTGTCAAATAGAAGTTTAAAATAAGTTTAAAATGGAAGTATTTCTCTCAAAAATGTCATTTTCCACCATTGCAAAACAAGCTCAAAATTTTAAAATATTAAAAGTTGTCTAAATAGAAGCAGAATTACAAGAACTTTGCCTAAATAAAATACAAAATTGCAGAAAAAAAAATGATGCCAGCTTTTGCTAAGTTATTCTGGTCAGTACCAAAAAAAAACAACGTATTAATGTTCAATACCCGACACATTGAAATTGTAATAGATTAAACACAGTACTGTAATTGAAATATCACACAAAGCACGTTCCATTTCAATATTTTACTGATTTGGCAAAGTTTTAAAAACAGATTATATCATTTCACAGCTTTAAATACAAGAAGCATATTTATTAATGATAATATAAAACAAGTAATTAAACATTGTCAAAGTCATTAGCCTACATGACATTCCTCAATACACTGACAAGAAACAGCGATACCAGTTACTATTATAGTAATTTCAATATAGGAGGAGAGGGAAGAGAAAGAGGGTGAAGGAAAAGAAAATCAAGAGTAGGTTTGGTCACTTTCCAGACAGAGAGAACAGATTAGTAAAGTAGTAAAGAGAGACAGAAACAAAGAGACATATTGAAATTGGCACATTCATAGTACGTCAGGGTGCGCAGTAGTAAATAGGGTTGCTACACCAAGGGAGAGAAGGGTACTGTTGAAGGATAGAGATGAGGGCCATGCAGTGGGCTCAGGCTGTTGGTGTCATTAGTGGTTGCAACCACAGCAAAGACAGTAAAGCACTGATACATCCAACAGAATTTTTGTTTTTGTTTTCTCAAACAGCATCTCTGTCTGTCAATGTTTTTGGCAACATGAATGAGGCTTCTCCTTTACCAGAAGAGTTGTATTCCAGTGAAAAGTCAGTTTTTTTAGAAGAAATGTACATTTTCTGCAACTGCTTCTCACGTGGCTGTTCTCAATTCATGCGGACTAACGCAACCGACACGTCATCACCGATCTAGAGTCAGCTTTCAAATGTATTTCTTTATCCCAGAACAGCGGCGCCGAGTCCAGCTGCGCTCTGTATGGTAACAGTACTCGAGACGTGACAAAGGAGAAGAAGAAGAGGGAATCAGGGGTGTAATTTGACATTCAGGCACTCTTGAACTTTACTGCAACACTGTGAAAGGTCAGAGGTCAGACAGAGCGCATTCATGCGGCGTCATACCACCACACAGAGACTCAAATGCACACAAACACATACTGTCATGTGGAGGCAAAGGAGCACTTTTAAATGCAAGCACACGCTCTCACACACACACACACACACACTCAGACACGGACACACGTTTCAGGAGGATAAAAAACAAAGGAGAAACAAAGATTTCAGTCCCAAATGGTCTTTTCTCTCCCATAGATTAGATCAGTGGTCTCTCTCAGAGCTAGTTCATGTTAACATTACTAATGTTAAAGTAACTTTGCAGTTATAGTAGCTTCATATCAGTAGCGTTTTAATGACACTGCAGCGGTACAGTGGTGCCTCAAACTTGGTCGTCCAGTCGCCCGCAGCACTCCTGCCAGGAGGGGGTTAAAACACGGGTTTGACCACCCCACCCCTTTGTTACAGCTCCCCCAATCAGGTAAGTGCAAAAATCTTCATCTTCATCATCCCCAACAACAACAATCTTGTCATTTTCTTCATCTTTGTCAGCACCTGTGCTAATGCTGCCCAACATCAAAGCATTGGCATTATAGACAGATCCAAGATCAGTATTCAGCAGGAGAATATATTCTGCTCCATATCAGTGGCAGGTGTCAAGAGCAGTCATAAGGGCTTATCGATCACAGTCACACCTGTGGTTTAAAAAACAACAACAAATATTAGGATAGTGCATCGCTATCATTTTCATAACATGATGAATATAATATAAAGAATTAATTATAAAATCTTAATGTGTTTTGTCCGCCATAGTTACTGTTGTGAGTACCAATAGTAGGAATACCAGTGCTAAAAATAGAACTGCACATCATTGTTCTTGATATGACACTGTCTTTTTTAAATTAACACTTAATTGATCCCTGGGGTAAATTACGTGAAACAGCCCACATTCAATAGGTACAAAAAGGACAGAGTAAATCAAAATGAATCAGAATTAAATTAAATATCTATACAAATACAAAAATTTACTTGTAAGTAGAGAACAAACTGTACAACTGTTGCCTCATCTAAACATGAGTATGCTGTGTTCAATTTACTGATACCACATTACATGATTCCTGGGTTAGGCAAATGTATGCAAAATCCTATATAATACAATCAGATTGGTGTTCAACGCAATGCAGTGAATGTGTTCCACTGTTATTATGCATTACATCTGACGAAACTGTTCACAATATGTAAAAGAAGAAGAAGAAAGAAAAACATCTCCTAAAGGCTGATAATGATTAAACTACCAAAGATAAGTTCAACCTTTTTCAAAAGTTACCTCTTACTGCGGTTGATGCAAAATAAGTTATATAAGTTAGCAGCATTGTACGTGCACACTTTTGAGCACGCATGTTCACGTGTTGCCTACACACCTGCATAACTGCGTCCTGTGCTCATGCAGGTAGGCAGTAGAGTCCACTTGTCTGAGTTTGGATTGTAGAACTCCACAGAGGCTAAATTGCAGCTGCCATCGTCTCCTCCCACCACATAGAGTACGTTATTTACAGCACACACACCTAAAAACACAAACCCACACACAGAATGATGATAAATGGACGTCTCACAAGAGACCCTGGGTTGTCTTGGTGGACAGACGTCTTCCTTACCCGCGTTGCGTCGACACATGTTCATGTCAGCTACCTGTCGCCAGCTGTTAGAGGCAGGGTCATAAACTTCACAGCTCTTCCTCACCAATGGACCATCATGACCCCCCACAGCATACAGTAAACCTTTTAACACACCCACACCTGTGGAGGACATTGTACAAAAAAGCGTTTTACAAGATGGTTACCACCTCTGTATTGTCATGAAATTCCCTATAGCTCAATATGCAACCCCTTTTACTACTAGTCTTATTTTTTTTTAAATCAACAGATTATCATAATTATGTCTTATAGGATGTGAGTTGTTTTGATGGATAAATCTGTCTGTCAGTCTGTCGGCTTGAAGTTTAAAAAACGTAATGTATTCAAATTTAAGAACAAAACCACACACGCTCTCACCTGCTCCGCTGCGTCTCGTGCCCATCTCTGCGATGTAGCTCCACGTGTTGCTTTTAGGGTTGTACGCCTCTACTGTACTCAGACATTGCCTGGTTGCACCATCATAACCTCCAACTGCATACAAGATCCCTGAAATACAAAGAACCCAAGGAATGCATGTAGTTCATAACTTAGAATGAGGGAGACATGGGGTGGACAAAATAATAAAAAACACATTAAAAACACAATTTGGTAGCCAAGCAGGAAATACAACTTTTGTAAAGCTCAAAACGCTGAAAGGTTTTGATGCAATTTAGCATCCCACAGCCACATCCACAGAACGTTTACTTTGGGAGATATACACTTATTTCTCTTTGTTTTACATGTTGTCTTTTGTATCCCTTCTATCTCTCTTTTCCCATTTTCTTCTTCCTGTAAAGCCCCTCTCTAAAATTTGCATGCTTGAAATTCTGTGTTGATTAAGGTCTAGTATCTTGTTATCACTTTGTTAATGCTGTTTTCCTGTGTTTTATAGCAATCTCTAAAAGAGTACAATAATGCATTATTGTATCAAGGGCTTCAAGCCAAAAGCTGTATTCATTGCAGGACTATTGTATGGTTTATAAGGTGTTGTGCAGCCTAAATGCAGACAGTAAAACTGAACTGGGAACTGTACTCACCATTGACAACACCCACTCCTACACTGCTTCGTCGGGTACTCATGGGCAACACATGGAACCACTCGTCTGTCTTAGCGTTATATGCCTCGATTGTCGACAGACCTGCAAAGACACACAGAACGTGCATCAAAAATAAAAAGCCTGTAGGGATGCAGTGTCTTGGCATCACTGATCCAGACAATTAAAACATTTTTAACGTCACACCAACAGAACTGTACCTGTGCTGCCGTCAAAGCCCCCCACAGCGTACAGGAGTCCATTGAGCACAGCAGCCCCAAGCGTTGACCGACGGTCTTGCATGCTGCTCACACTCGTCCAGCGGTCCATCATCGGGTCGTAACAGTCGACCGTCCGCACACGCAGCGAACCGTTGAAACCACCAACCGCATAGACACACCCACCAACGTACACCACACCTGGAGGCAACGTCAGAGGAAATACACTGAGAGCTAAACAAAAATATCTACAAAAAGACTTCACACATCTGGTCTAGCGAGGGTGAATATTCAAGCAGCCTCAGAGTGGACAAGTGATAAAGGGGGTCGTCTTTGGTCATGGTTACACTTTCTTTTGTGAATTTTCTTAAGGATCATCATCTAGTAAAAAAGAAAACCCTTAACTATTATTTCCTTTTGTAAAAAGCAGTCACCTATATTGTTTTTAGTGTCTACTTGTACTCTTGTTGAAAGTATTATACTTCACTGCATTTTGGAGGTGCTTGTGTTTCCATTTTTGCTTCTTTATACTACTTCTTTTCTATATTGTACATTTATTCCACTAATTTTATTTGACGTTTAACATTAGTTAGCAGTTACTTTACAGATTCAGATTATTAACACAAATTATAAACTAATCATCACTCAACTAATAAATGATGATGTATTATTATGGATTAAGCTACCAGGCATTCAAAGTAGTTTGGGTTAATGCATCACTGATTTTATACTACTTTTACTTAAGTAAAAGGTCTGACCATTCTTCCACCACATTTCTGCTGATGTAACAAAATAACGAACTTGTTTTCCTCCATGCATTCTCGCAGTGAGGCCTATCTGTGGGTGTATGTGTTGGAAGATAATCGGAAACATGCCACCAGGGGGCATGGTAAAGGATTGATGCTGTTTGCAACAATACACAGATCATCTTTAAATATGCAATATACTGAAACCAAACAAGAATGCCTCGGAATATGAATTCTGGTTATAAATAGATTGACTCTCAAAGCCAAAATATGACTTTTAAGCGTACCCACATGTCAAAAAAGACAGAAGTTACCACAGTCTGTAGCGTTGTCTGTACTTCTAAACTGAATACATCATAATGACTCGACAACCTCTGTTCCCTTTTCATACACTAATGAAAAATACAGCCTTCTTTAGCCTGAATCTGGGGGACCGTGTACTCTTTGCAACCCTCGGTATCCTTTAGTTTTTGGAAATCTCACATGAGCCACGCCATACGAGGCATTCATATTCATCAGTTGCTGTAAAATATATCACTTGAACTAGACAAATGGAAAACTCACTAGAAGGCCTGAACACCAACACATACATGGATATAGTATATTAAATATTAACATTGTACGCCATTTGCCAATAACACTGGTAATGTAAAACAAAACCTGTCTAGTTTACAAGTGGTATTTACACTTATTTGGTTGTTTTTGGGCGAGGTCCTGCAAATAAACTTCATTTTATTAACTTAATATTCACAAGTTGATGAGGACCACCTGCATGCACCATTAGTTTGGTGATTTTGGGAGTAGGTGAAGGTATAAGTCTGGCCTTCAGCTCCTCTGATGGACCCAACTTTGCGTTCTTCCAGCCACTTCATTGTGATTAAGTTTATTGTTACTGAGGGTTTCCTACCTGCTCTGCACCTCCTGGTCGGGAGCTCAGCCACCTGGTACCATCGCTGCTCCTCAAAGTCATAACATTCAACACTGCGTATGGCCTTGGGAGCCTGGCCTCCAACCACAACCATCACCTAAACAAACCAGAAACATCAGCGCCATTACATGAAGAATTTAATATAAACTTTCTTATTACCTAAGAGTAAGTCTTCATAACTCAGTAGAGGCTGTGTAGTACCTTAGGACAGCAGGCTGGAGTCCTTATGCGTGTGCGTGCAGTTTTCATCAGAGCTCTCTGGTCAGCTGGCAGCAAGTGGTACTTCATGGCTTCAATCAGGTAGTCTTTACAGGCACTGCTATTCTTAATCAGAGACTCCTCCTCTACCCGCTAACCCAACCAAAGAGTGAGAGAGGAACCAGTCAGGCAACTGGATTTACAAAGTGCTACAGTATATTGTGACAAAGAAGCTGAGGAAACCGTAAATCTAAAATCAAAGAAAAATACACTTTAAAAATAATATTTATTTATTGTACTGGTCTACTGACAAATCTAATGATTTGTAACACCCAAACAACGTTAATAGCACAAAGAGAATAAATGGTTTTATAAGTTCAGAACATCCAGTGGAGGTGCATTGGTGTTGAAATTGTAGAAATGGTAGTGTGCTTCATGTTTTCCAAAATAGGATTAAATACTAGATGGCCCAACTTTGGCCACCATAAAGACTCATGTAAAATGATCAAACATCAGCATCATAAGCTGAATCATCATGAAAGACAAAAATCTAAGTAACACAGAAGTTTTGTTAGCAATGAGAGCAAATGAGTTAATAACACAATAACCTGTTGTCTGTGAGAGGAAGGCAACTGCAAAATCCACTGTTGATGTCGAATTAACAGAAAGGTTGAGCTTCCTTGTATCAGTAACAAAAGGAGCATAATTAAAATTTTCTTTCTTCTCTTCTTTTACCTCATTCTTTCTTTTTTCAAAAGTCAATAATAGTGCATTTTTAATACACAATGCACATTCTGCGGTAGATTTGGAGATGGTATCCAAGCATTTCACACCAATCACCTGATTTAAAATTTGGGGCCAATGCTTCCTCAGATTTATCAGAGCAACAGTGACAAGAGCAAGAGCCCCATTTAATTTAAGAGAGCACAAATTTGCTTCAACAAGCACTCATACCTGCACCAGGTACTCTCTCGTAAGAAGCGGCAGGCGAACATGTTCCATCAGGTGAGCCAAATGTTCCTGCCGGACGTCTTTGTCATGGTTGACCCAAGCTATCACTGCCTCAAAAACCTACACAATAAAGTACACACTTTGATCACATCAGGTGCAAAAATCTGGTCATGCTGTCCTACCTGAATATACTGAGCAGGATGAATGTGTGTGTACCTTCTCCTCTGTGGGGATGGCGAGCTTGTCGCTGGCGATCAGGCTAGACACTTGCTCCATGCCCAAATTGAGGAACTCTTCACTCCCAACCACCTCAGTGAAATGTTGCTCTGTCAGCATAAACATCAAATAAACAAAAACTACTCTCGAACCGCAGGTGAACACAGCCTTTATTTTTCTTCACAACTGTGTTTCTCAACATTTTCATTAATTAAACCTGTTCTCATTCCGTCTCATCTATACTGTCACACATCCTCCAGGACATATAGAAACCCATTTCGGCAGAGCAATAAGAGGTGTTCACAGCACACAGACACACACAAACAAAATAATTGAGTTTTGCACACATACAAACCTGCATAGCTGTTCGCCTGTGTGAGGAGCTGAGAGCAGGCGTGTAGGTCAGCGAAGGCTCGTATTCCCAGACAGTTGGATGGATGAAGCTGAGAGCTCAGGAACTCACAACAAGCCTTTTTCACCTCATTCAGCTGGAGTAGGCTTGCTGCAGGCAGCAACGCCTGTCAAACACACACACACAGATATTAAAAGGGGCAGTGTGTAGAAACACTATCTTTATGTCAGCTGATCACAGGTTTAATCACCCAAACAATCAGCTGCATGTCACTGTTACAGTTTCCTTGAGTGAGAAACTATACTGCTCCACTTGAAGCTGCTGCTGCTGCGTATGTATAATATGTGTATTATTATAGTACAAGGTCTGTGTTTCTAAACGAAACTGTAAATAACAGTAGCAAGAACTCTAAAAGTCATATTAGTTTAGTTTTAATATTTTACACTTTCCAAGCAAGGCTAATTTGCTTAATGTCAAACATTTGAACGTGACAACAGATTCCCATTTTCAGCTTAATCTCGTAAGTATAACCCAGCAACACCTCTGCTGAAATGAAAAAAAAACCTTGGGCAGGAAAAGTACTATCATTTTGGAAAGTAATGTACCCTCTCCTACTTGGTAATACACAGTTATTGGTAGTGATAAATGTAATGTCACTAGGGGGAATAAAACTCACTGTTATTTGCAGTCAAGTTTTGTTTACTGAAGACTTGCTGTCAAGGTCGACTGTTATTTCATTCATTAGGCGTCATTTCTTCATCGTTAACAGGTTGTTGAGGAAGGACATAAAACAAGGATCAATCTATAGATGTGTAGCTATGGAAAAATAGCCAGTTTCATTTCATAGGGCGGTCAGAAAGGCGGTATCTTTAAAGAGGTTCAATCAGGCATTTGGAGGGGCTGATGGAGAATTTTGAACAACAGGATATAGGTATTCAGATAATGCATTTATGGGAGTATAAACGTGTGTGGGTTTACCTGCACGTTATCCTCTGTGACCTGTATCTCCGCTGTGTAGATGTAGTCTACCAGCAATCCCAGAGTCCAACCGTCCATCTCCTTTATCCTCACTCGCTTCGCCCTGCTCTCTGCCATCTCACCTGTGGGTACACACACGTGTTCAGACATCCATTACCGCACAGGACATAACAAACTCATAAAAACAGACACTTGAAACACAGGGTGCAAAGATGCAAAGATGGACGTCCAGCAGCATGGATGGAAGAGAGGCCTCACCTGTGAACATAGCGTGGAAGTAGGGACTCCCAGCAGCCAGAACCACCCTGTGAGCAGAGATCTCTACATCTTCCGCCACTATGGTCACATCACACAACAAGCTCTGGCTGTATGGGAATGTTAAGAGAATGAGAGGCGAGAGATTAAAATTAAAGTTTAAATTGGTGGTACTTTGTGGATGATGAAACAAACAAAGAACTGCATCACCTGCGCAGCTCGTTCATGACTTTGAACGCCTTCCTCATGTGCCGGGGGTTGAGAGTGACAGGACCTTGCCGCTCGACTCCATCTTCTTTGTCCAGAGTGTGTGGACAAAGTCTAGTGCACCTGAGAGGGACAGGTGACAGATTCATGAAGCAAACAAACAAACAGAATAATTAAGTAATTGTGTCTGGCTAGATCATAATGTATGTTCTCTTTTACATACAGGAGGTTGGTAAGTAAGTGAAATTACACAACAAGGTGTCCACGGCTAGGCAATAAAATAATGATAATTATCACGATATAATATTTCTCAATAACAACATAACAAATGTTTGATTTAATTCATTTGAATCACAAATTAGCACTTAATTTTTCTATTAAGATCTTTATTTTTTTGAGGAAAAGGGACTGAAAAAGGACTTTACTTAATTTTACTCATCTGATTTGTTGAAAAAACGATTTTATCATAATTACTTTGAATTTTCTACCTGAGGTTTGTGAATTTTTTCTCACCATAAAGAATAGTTTAAAACCCCAATTAACCATCTGGTTTCTTCAAATTTCACTCAGGAGCAAAAATCAGCCTTTAAACTTAAAAGAAATAATGATTTAACATTTATTGTGATGATTATCAATATCAATAATTTTTTATTGTGATAACATTTTTGGCCATATTGCCCAGCCCTACCTGATATACAAATATAGTTGTTATTTTCCATAACAGGTCATCTCAGAGTGCATTATCGTTCATATGCGATGGCCACGTTCTACAGAATGAGAAGCTGTGCTCTAACACGGGGAAACTATATTTTTTCATTTTTCTCTCATGGTCCTGAGATTTCTGTCTCCACTAAAATACAATGAAAAAAAAAAAATCAAACCACAAAAAGCTACTGTATGTAATAACGTGGTTTTTTTTTATTTGTTTGAACACACCCTTTAATGTGTTGACTGGATCTTTGTTTGAGGTGTCATGCCACCTGCCAGCCAATCAGAAACAAGTACTTTCTATGACCATGACATAAAAAAATAAAATAAAAGAGCACTGTCTGCATAACAGCCTAATTTATATAAATTACCAAAACTGCTTCAACTGGGGTGCATTCCAACAGGCTGAATGTCAACTAGCAGCATTTGTCAGCTGTACAGAGATAAAACTGAAAGGTGCACCAGTACAAAACTGTTTTTTAAGGGAGGCATACACAAAAATCATTACAATCAACGGCAAGCACATACACATTACATGAAGGTCACAGTTTGACAGGGACATGATTGATTAGTATATGACAAATGCTGCTCCTACATGAAACCTATGAGTCAGCACTCTAGCACAATTTGCAACTGTGATTTAGTTATGTCACAGTTAAAGGGTCGATTCACCCAAATTACAAAAAAAAAAGAAGAGGTTTCTTGAATACAATCCTTTCTATTAAAGACATAGTCCCCCAAAAACTGTTGACAGTGCGTCATGTGGACTATGCAGAGTAGTTGGAGAGAAATATTGCTGTTGTACTGTAATATTTTCATTGCTGTAAGAACCAAAAATAACACATCCACTGTACTAAGGTGTAGAAGATTAGATATAAGAACAAGAGTAAGTTTGATATAACTAATACTAAAAAAAACTATCAGTATGATGCAGTACAGTTCAACAGAACCACAAACTACTGCCTCCAAAACGATCATGAAGTTGAATCAACACCTCTCTGAAACAGTTTCAACATAACCTTCACAAAGGTAGGATTTATTGCAGGACTGTTGCATGACACTGCATTAGTTTTAGTCAGGTGTACAAAAACTGGACCCTACTGACACTACCTCCCAACCTCTGTGAGCAGTTATGTGTACCCTTTTGCTTCCAAGCTACCATTAAGTAACAACCCAACCCAACCACTACCACTATGCTGGAATAATACCACCTGGGCTCAACTTTTATGTGTGTCAATTGGTTTGAGGTGATTTTATTAAAACAACAACTTTCTTTAGGAACGTGCATCATGTGAGCTCAATGTACCTATTAAGGTCTTCAGATGAACTTCTGAAAGACAGGGCCACAACATTAGCATATAATGCAAGGCTTCTCATAGTTGATTCTGTACTGTAGCTCCATAACAAATTTGGAATTAATCAAATTACCTAAACCAATTGACACACAGTGAATCTGGGTCTTTTGGCAAGATAAACCAGCCTTGACCTAATCAAATGGCAACTAAGCGAAAATTTGAATTCAGCACTTCAAACTATAACTAATTAACTGACTGAAGAAGTATTCAGATCCTTTTCTTGAGTGAAAGTACCAATACTTTAATGTAAAAATACTCGGTTACAAGTGCAAGCCATTCAAACCTCAATCCTACTTGAGTATTACATATAGTTCATATTATCAGCAAAATATACTTAGTATCAAAATGAAAGTAGTTATTCTGCAGAAAAATTACCAGTGACAGACTAGTATTATTATGAATTATTTTATTACTGATGTATCATGTAACATTTACTGTTGTAGCTGGTTGAGGTGGAGCTGATTTGAATTATTTTATTTACAGTTCTGTACTTAAGTCCAGTTGTTTGCAACCAGAAGTGTTCTGGTTCACATGATAAATCGGAAGAAGTCCTGAGAGGAAATTTTAAAAAGGACAAAGTTTTTTGTTTTGTTACAGATTTATATTCAATTTTTGGAATTTCCCCTAATCTAAGCAGCATTTTGTGAATCATTTGATATTTTTAGGGGTTGGAAGATACTGATGGCTCTGCACTTTATAAGATGATCATATATGCTGTATGTCGAATATGGCTGTCAAATAAATGTGGAGGAGTAACAAAGTACAATATTTACCTCTGAAATGTCCTTAAGTATAAGCATAAAACATGGTATTACTCACATTTAGTACAAGTACCTCAACAATGTAAATGTACTTACTTTAAGGCTTTCCACCACTGTAATCAGCACACACAAATGGCCCCTCTCTCTTTTATAACAAAACATCCAACCCTTAATCTAATTATACTGCTCACGGCAAAATCACGTGGCCCCTTGTTTTCTGACACAAACACCCACCCACACACACACATGGCACTTAACACATATATCCCCTCTGCCATAAACAAAACACCTGCGCTGTAACAACAAATCATAACATTATAACACATCCAGGCTCGGCATCAGTCCCCGGGTATCAGTGACCCCCCCGCGGTCAGTGAGCAGCCACACCGGCTGCCCGCTGTCTCTGTCAATGCGGCACCATCAGTCAAGCAGCCGCTGGGAAACGTCAACACACACGCTAACACACACTGCTTTTTTTAATGCACTTACAGCGGGTGACTGTCCATGATTCCGGTGTTTCTCAGAGGCTGAAAACTTGGCCCAGCGGCATGCACCATTCCATATCCACAATGTCGTCTTCAGTGGGTCTAAATTCAAGCGTGAATCACGGCGATCAGGTGTCCAGAGGCGGCGAGGAGGGCTGACGGCAGCCCCATTAAATCAGGCTGGTTCGTATAAATACAAAGCCCGACTGCGGTGACACTCAGTGCAAACACGTTGCGCCTCCACCCGGCTGTTAACGCCCGCTGACTGCTTCTTCTGTCGGCGCCCCGCAACAACAACAAAACAAAAAAACCACAGCGTCAAAAAGAGGGTTTATTCTGCTTTAATGCTTCTCCCTCTTCCCTCCTGGGTGTATATGGGTGCGAGGGGCGGACGGACAAGGCTACCTGTTATTCTCCAATCGCTGATTAAAACGCACAAACAAGGACATGTCGGCAAAGACGGTCCTCTGAGCAGCCAAGGCGTCCCACAAGAAAGCACTGTCTCCCTCTAGCTGTGGGAGACCGGGCAGGGAGGAGGCACACACGCGATTATAATACACATTCTCATGGTAAATAGATCAAACATCTGACTACTTTGGACAAATAGATTGCAGTGTTACAGCAGGCCAATTCAGACAACAAAAAACACAAACAAATGTATGAACCCGAATCAATAAAAAGCCAAATAATGTACAGTCACAAATTAAAAACATGAGAATAACAAGCCTAACATATCAGAATATTTAACTTTAATATGTATTGATTATACACTCTACAATGAGTTGACATTAGTGCCTATTACTGTACCTTAATTGTAGAGATCAGTGGATAATGTTGCTGTAAAGAAATGTGCAAGGTACTACGGTGCTACTAATAACTATTCATTAAATATAGATTTACACTCACAGGAAAAGCTCTGTTAATTAATAATGTAGAATTAAGATAATTATCAAGTCAGACTATCTCATAATTTCGATTTAGTGTATTACATTTATTCATTTAGCTGACGCTTTTATCCAAAGCAACTTACAATTGTTATATATGTCAGAGGTCGCACGCCTCTGGAGCAACTAGGGGTTAAGTGTCTTGCTCAGGGACACAATGGTGGATGGGTCACAGTGGGGGATTGAACCCGGGTCTCTCACACCAAAGGCAGGCGTCTTATCTCAACTGTCTATCTAATACCTCGTATTCCTACTGTGTTTGTAATTGTTCCTTTTTTTGCTGTTTTTAATCTGTGAACCTTGCATGTAATTTCATTCTACAGTGTACGGTGGAATGACAATAAAGAAATCTTGAATCTTGATAACATTTCATTATATTTCTTTTTCCAGTCAGAAATGGGTTTCAATAAAGTAAAGTTTCAAGTTGAGGATAAATAACAAGCATTTACTCAACTACAGCTAATTCAGTAAAGTAGTCATCATCTCAATCAGAGAATGTAGCCTATAACAAGAACCAAAGGGGAGCTGATTTGGAGCTCTGCAAATGCAATGATAAATGTACGGTTCCCCAGTTTTCTCATGCCACGACCACAGACCCTTGTTTTGCAAAAAGCCTTGTCCCCAGAGCCCATCTGTAGAGATTTCTGTCTGGCTGTACTGCCAGCGGACAGGCGATAGCTGTGAAGTCTGTTATGGTGTGAAGTCACTGAATACATTAGAGACACCAGGAGGCTCAGTCATGGCTTATCTGAAGTTATTTCTCTGTCATGATTTCATGCATAAATGACTTGGAATTAAAGCTGTGATTACGTTCTTCTTTAAATCCATAATGGCAAGATTCCATATTTAATTATAAATACATAATCATATATAGATATTTAATGTAAATGCATGAATATTTTAAATTATGCATCACAGTTTTAGCAATATTGTAAGGGATGGTTTTCCATCCACGGGACAAGCTTTGGAGAATAAAGGAGTGATTTAGTACTGCATTTCCATAAATGCGGCAGAAGCCGGAATCTTGACTTTTAAGTGTAGGTAGCCAACAACTTTATAGCATGTAGTCAATACCCATGTCTTTTAAACTCCATGACTTTTCCAGTAAAAAAAACTGTAGTCCAAACTGTGATTGTTTCAGACTTTACAAAGACACAAAAGACTTTAAACAATTGTTTTGACTGGCTGAGTACTACTCTTCAGGACTGGTAAACTCATCTTCATGTGTAAAGTTGGTGAAATACCCCTTTAAATTCTAGAGCTTAAACCTGCATCCAATAACAATAGTCTAGATTCAAAATACTCACAAATTTCATTTTATTTTTACCGTAAAAAAGTCAAACAGAAATATTTACACAAATCAAAATACTGAAACAAAAAGTTTAAATAAAACTATCTATGTCGTAATTTCCCCACAGCTTGGCAGAGACAGCGTCACATGTTTGTCCTCTTCTTTAATGTTTAGGTACGATCACACGATACCTCTGTCCTGCAAATATTCACTCCATCTCCCATTCACTTTAAGTCAAGCCTCTGTGAGTGACTGTTTCAGTGTGATTTTCATCCGGCTGCGGCTAACTTGCAGGTCAGGTCCAATGTGACCGAACATTTAGTGTGTTAGTTTGGTTTTAAAGGGGCAGGGGGGAGACTCGCAGAGGCCTGCTCCAGAAAGGCCAGCGGTCCAGGAGGGGGAAGGTCTGAGGGTTTGCGGTGCTGCGCGCTCACATCCTCAAGCACTTGTTGCCAGTGGTGTAGTTTGGCCAAATGTTTCTGAACCAGGGTTTCTTTCCTCTGTAGCTCATTACGTAACTCTGACACATCCTGCAGTGGCAAAAAAAAAAAAATGTACGTGAGAAAAGAGAAGGCACATTAACAAACAGAGAGAAAAAGATTAGTACGTAAACACTGACAGCATGTCACAAATTCAGATCGAAGAAATCAGGAAATGTAAGTGAACCCTGGATACGACGCAGATAATGGTTCCCAACATGGAGTTTAGGATCTCCAAGATTTCACCTCATGCTTACACACGTAATTTGGGGATCATGAGTAGTTTTTATGAGAGCCAAAACCTTCAAGTACACAAATGAATGGAAAAGTAAGGGGAAAGTACATGGATGGGACTACTTCAAAGCTGTCAAGATAAATGAGAATGGCTTCATTTTCCTACTGGAACAGGATCTGGGACTAGCACCTATTTGATAATGTTACTGCAATTTGAATTAGGATTATCTCGGCAACAAAAAGGAAATCGGTAGAATGTCAAAAGACAGATTTGTTGAATTTCTTCAAACCAGTAGGTAAGTCAGACCCCAAGCAGGCCCAAGACATCTCAAAGGATCAACAGCGTGGTGATAATAGCAGCACAGTGATGAGCAAACTAAGAAGCAGGAAAAGGAGGCAGAGGACTGTGTGGATGTTTTGTTGGCAGTATTGGACAAATAAACAAGGTAAATAAACATTTTTTACTACTATGCTCTGTTGTGTAATGTTGACGATTGATTGGGAGTGTGATGAGTATGATGATGACTAATGTATTAGGCCAATGAATGAGGAAATGCAAGCCCTACATATAGACCTACCGGTAGCAGAACTGTATGCTAGCAAGTGGATTCATGCTTTTTGGTATCTAAATATTTTGGCATATGATTACTGTAAGCCCCAGAGTTAAGCAAGTGGGCGTTTGTGCTGTGAAATGGTGAATTGAGTCTGGATAAATTAGCGGAGACAGACAGAACAGGTCACTTAGTTTGATTTCTTAGCCAGTTTGCTTTTCACTGTTGTAAATAGAACTTTCTGCACTACTTCAATTTCCCCACATTGTAGCAGCAATCCACAGACAGAAGGGAAACGACAGGGAAGTTAAGGGACACTCAACGAGAGCGACAGTGAGTGAGGGACGCAAACTGTAAACAGCTCTTTCCACACACCTCCCAGTGCTCATTTTGAGTGGTTATTGTGAATGATCTCATTAATACATGTAAATAAATAATGCATTGTTTTGCACTCTCTGTGCTCTGGGACATCCTGATTTATAAATTACGCACTGCAAGTAAGTATAATAATTTACCTCTTTCACCACCTGCTCTGGTTTCTGCACAGACAACTGAAGCCTTTTCTGTAAGAAGAAGCACTCCGTTTGTCGAGCCACGTCCAGGAACTTTTGTATGCACTGGTCAACACCTGCAAATAGACATACACCGATATACAGATTACAATGGTGCGGCTGTGGCTCAGGATGCAGAGTGGTTGCCCACTAATAAGAAGGTGGTAGTTCAATCCCTGGCACCTCCAGTCTGTAGCATGTCGAAGCGTCATTTGGCAAGATACTGAACCCCAAATTGCTGTTTCTGTTTCTGATGAGCAGTTGGCACCTTCAGAAACAGTATCTATATGTGAGTGTGCAAAAGCCCTTTGAGTGGTCCGAAGACTGAAAAGGCTTTATACAAGTACAGACCATCTACCGTTTAAACTACCTTAAACAAAAAAAAGAGGCTTCTCTCACCAGTTCGAATCTCCTCCTGGTCAGTACCATTAACGTAGTCTTGGCTTACCAGGGATGCAAAACATGCCTGAAGAATAAATGCAGAGAGAACATAAATAAATTAGACTTTTTCTAAATGGTTCAAATCCTGCTCCTTGGCGTTGGAGTGAGGGTGTTTTTTTAGCCCTCTAGTCCCTGACTGGATGAATAAGGATAAAAACCAGCAGGTCCGTCAAGGCCAGGTGACAAACATTATTTTGCCGTGAGAATCTGTTTCCCCTTGAATGATACCAGATGTCTATCCTAAGGAAACAGGAAAAGAATATTCAAGATAAGACTACATGGTTAAAAGTATGTTGACATCTGACACCATTACACTTGTACTGTATATGACTGTTGGGCTTTAATATGCTACTCTAACAGCCTTCACTCTTCATGGAAGGCTTCCCACAGGATTTTAGAAATTGGCTGCTAAGGCTGAACAATTAATCGAAATATTATTGAAATGGCTGTATGCAAATTGCAACAGTTTTTTGATAAAAAGTCAAATGTGTCACAATTTTTCAGCATATCATTCAGCCCTACTGGGTGCAGGGATTTGCTTCCATTCAGCCACAAGACCATTAGTGAGGTCGGTCTCTGTCATTGGATGATAAGGCCCGGCTCACAAACGGCGTTAGAGTTCATCCTAAAGGTGTTGGGTGAGGTTGAGGTCAGGGCTCTATGCAGAAGAGTCAAGTTCTTCTACACCAAACTGAAAAAATATTTCTTTACAGGTTTCATTTTGCGCAAAGGAAAAGCCTTACAAAAAGTGAGATACACATCTACTGGAAATCCCAGCAGCCAAAAACGCTAATTTCAAGAGCAGCAGAAAAGGTTACAGTCGAAAGAGTACAGGCATGAATAATAAACTTAACATGAACTTTCAGGAACATGGTATTGTTGCTGCTGGCAGTCACACTGTCATGACTTACTCAGAGACTTGAAATAACAGAGCCATCTTTAATTTTTTAATACTAACACCTGTGCTTTTTACTGCTATAAAAGTTGAAATGTCTGCTGTGAAAAATGCCCTTTTGTTTTATTTCTTATTAATATACTGCAAAACTTCTATTAATAGCCCAGGCTTTTATTTGCCTAAATCACTGAACTCACTATGCTGTCCCATATTTGGGACAGCCGGTAAATCTGAATGAACACCACGTTGGTGCTCATTGTTTCTGCAAAATGAACTAAATTTTTGAATTGTGGAGAATGTAACATTTATATTTGTATGCAGGATATACACCAGTGGTTCTCAACCTT
Source organism: Micropterus salmoides (assembly GCF_014851395.1). Lineage (NCBI taxonomy): Eukaryota > Metazoa > Chordata > Actinopteri > Centrarchiformes > Centrarchidae > Micropterus > Micropterus salmoides. The sequence goes on from NW_024040263.1 coordinate 6,457,490, forward strand.
CTCTGATAGGACTTTGGCTTTTAGATGTTTTATTCCAGAAAGTGTATGAAAACCAGTGATTACTAACTTGGAACTATTTCCTTAATTTCAACTAAGGGGCCTAGTCCACACCATGGAAAACTGCCCCAGAATAAAAGTAAACATGTTATTGGGAAATGAAAGCGTTGTAGTCTTGGCTGTAACATCTCAAGTAAAAGAAACCAAAGATACAGGTTATGTTATTGGGATGTTAAGAAGTCGCTATTGTTTGGGTTTAGGAAAAAAGGTTTGCACAAAGGAAGGAAGTGTTAGATTTGGAGCTTTTATGTCAGCTGTCAACAAGCTGTTTTGCTGGACTACAGACCCGAGTTATCTAGGCATGATTTACTCAGTAAAGACGTGCTCATTTTTGCTTTCCACCGCCCTCTGCTGTGAGTCTGTATCTGAGTTAAGCAGCACCAGCGAATGAAACATTCAACCTCACCTAACGTTAGCTAGAGTTAGCTGATAACCGTTAGCACACACAGCTAACACAAGTTAGCACATTAGCTTCCTACCTCGAAGGAAGCCTCCAGTTCATCTACCAGGGTGTTGCTTCCCGGGGGCCTGGTAGCTGTAACGGGGAAGCTCGGCTGACCCGGTCCACCGGGACCCCCGACTGGATGCGCACCAGACGGCTGCTGACCGGAGAACATCCCACTCATGGACGACGCCATCTTGATCTGAGCGTTGTCTGTCTACCCGGTCCGCACATGCGCACTCAGACGGAAGCTCTTACTGGCCAAAAGTTTGAAGACAACCCTGTTCACATGTTTTTGTTGGTTTTGGAGAGTTTTTCGTGGTTTGGCTAATTTTGGTTAAAAGTTATCTTGATACAACACCACAAAATTTATATTTTTAGGGATGATTTTCTATATTGTATATTTCTAATATTGGATACTTTAAGCTTCCACAAAACCTTAATATGCAGCAGTATAAAACAGAAAAAAAAACAAACAAAAAAAACACTATTTGGTTGAACTCCTCATAACTCATGCTGGGGCGCAAGTAGACTTTGTTTTAAGGGGTCACAAACCAAAAAGGTTTGGAACAACTGTTTTAGATACTAGTGTGCTTCCAACTTTGTGGCAACAGTTTGGGGAAGGCCTTCCCCGTTTTCCACATGACTATACCTCAAACAATGAGTTGGGTGTGGAAGATTTTAAGCCAGGCCTTAATCGCCCAACCTTACTAATGCTCCTTTGGATGAATGAAAGCAAATCCCTGCAGCCAGGTACCAAAATCTGATTCTAAAATCTTCTCTGCTGTCATAGCAACGCATTAATGCTCATGGTTTTGGAAGAAGGTGCTTAACGATCACGTGTGTGTCCTGTTTGGGTCAACATCCATGTTGTGTTGACAACAGAGTCATATGGATAACAAATGTGTCACACACATAATTAAAATCTTACAGTTTATTTATACATCATATAAATTATGTGAACTGTGTAGTTACAGAGCTTCAGGTTTTTTACAGTACAGGGAGACATTGAACCTGTATTACACTGTGACAAAAATCTCATCAAAACATTGATGCTGTATGTGAACATCAAATTTGTTTTCACAATACACCTATGAATCACAGCCAAGATTTTCAGAGCTCTTCCATGGAAATTATACTGTTTAACTGTGCATAGACTTCTAAACTTTAGGCTCATTCTTTAGACCTGTGTTGAGAGATCACCGTTCAATCTCGCCAGAGAAAAAGCTCACAGTCAGAGAGTTTTGTGTCCAATCTCATAAATGTGTCTCTCTCTCAGCCACACTGGGCCAGTCCGGCAGCAAACTCCACCAGAGTACGTGTTGGTCTTCCAGACATGCCTTTTCTCAGGTAGGGAATTTCATCTTTGTTACTCATCACACCAGCAATGTCCAGATGGGCCCAATGAGGAGCTGTGACAAACTCTCTCAGGAATGCAGCTGCTGTGCATGCACCGCCAGAACTAGAAAGATAATCAAAAGACATAACAGTCAGATTCAGGTAAACAAAGACACGAGTATACCCCTGTGCCCAGATCTTTAAATGTGGCTTAACCAATTCAGGCTAAAATAATCTTGTTTATTCTCACCCAGCTAATTTGGCTCATTAGAAAGCAGTTTGAGGATTCATTTGTTAATCCTGCATGAAGATATTCAGAGTAACGCTACACTCTTATTGAAATAAAGGCTAAATAAGTAGACAGTTGAAACCATGATAAGCATTCATATGATTGGCTGAGTGCTGATCATGTGACTGCATCATGCACTGGGGCAATAAATTGATGAAACTTCACACATCTTTCTTTGTTACAGGTATAATTTTGTTCTACATTGTGCTACACACCGTTTCCACACTTTCATCACTATTACATTAGAGATTGTACACACACAATGGTTAGATTCAGTGATGTTGATTGCATGATAAGTTGACGTGGATTAAAAGATACTAAAAAGGTATAATCATAAAACTACTCTTGAAATTAAACCTTAACAAGACCTCTTAGAAAGTAGCCTTAATTTCTTCCCTTATTAATGTCAAATTAAAAGCCTTATGTTCTGGCTTCATTCATCTTTTAACAGTTAGAATCTTTTAGTTAACTTTATGTCTTTTTTGTCACAGTATCTTAACCTATATTCGGGTTTGTTCTTTTTTTAGTGTACAAAACTTTATTTTGTTTAACATTTCTTCATGTACAAGTATAAATAAGAGTTTACTATGAACATTTAATTGTGATAATTACACCAACAGATCATAGTGATTTCACAATAACATGCACGTCTTGGTCATGATCCAGCTATAAGCCTGCATTGTTTGGAGTTTCATTTGAAGCATGACCGGGGCTCTTTACTAGTCTGATGTCTGAAACAGGAGCTGCATGCCCTCACCGAGTGTAGCGAGATACGTACCGGCTGTACTTGCCGATGTTGTTGAGGTCAGCCAGCTGGCTATCAGTCACCTGTCTGGTGTAGTGCTGGAACAGAGGCATCCGCCACACTCTGTCACCTGTCACAACACTAGCCTACACACACACACACACAGTCAACACAGGAGCTGAGATGTTGCGAGCGCGTTTAGTGTACAGACACAGTACCTTGTGCAGCTGCTCCCAGAGCCAGTCAGAGTTTGTAAATACTCCAGTTGCTGCTGAGCCAAGAGCTACATCCATGGCACCTTGGAGACAGAGGAAGCTACATTTAAATATTTACTGATTATATTTGCATATCTTTCATTTAATCATGCAACATTATGAGCCTAAGGTGATAACGCTCGTCTTATTGCTTGGGTACATTTCATGTTCACACTTACTTTTTACCAATAAACTAAGGAGCTGTAAACATGAACAACTCATTCACTGGACAGTTTTGGTGACGGTCATCCTGCATCACCTACTGCTGCACTGGCCGACATAGGCATATCAAATCATGCAGCACTTTCCTACACATCATGTGTTAATTTATTTTCTCACAAGGGAGCTCAAAAAAAAAAAACCTGATTAGGAGCTCTAACATTTGAGAATACAATTGCACCTTATATCTTGTACAGTAATTACAGGGTTTGAAGATACTGTGGGATCGCTACACTTTCCATTACTTTTTAATGAACAACTGCCAAATCACACATTGTTGCCTTTACAATTAATGTGCTGTAAACACAAGGAACAAGGGGACAGAGAGGTAGGTACGACAGCTTTCACCCCAAACCAAATGAGCAAAGGCACCAGAGTTTGTTTGAATCATACCAAACGAAGGCTGAACTCTCATAACATGATGTAAATGGGATATAAACATAAAACAATCAGATTGTGGTCACAGATGCCCTTGTGCAAACCAATTAATTGAAAAATCCCACCTGTTAGTGTAGCGACATTAACAATGGCTCTGGGGTTGAAGGTGTGTCCATAACACAGAGCGTCAGCAAGGACCAGTCTGCCCTCTGCATCTGTATTATCAACCTGTACACAACAACAACAACAACAACTACTACTAATAAGTACACAGATTACAAGTGCACAAACATATCAAACACACGGAACCGTTTAAAACTTTCACATTTCATCCACACACCTGGATTGTTTTTCCATTTTTGGCTGTGACAACATCCCCTGGTTTAGTAGCTTTTCCACTTGGCATGTTCTCACAAAGGGGAGCCAGACCTGATATATTAACGAGCGGAAACAGGCAGGCTAAGACATCTGTTTTCACCTAAACATTACAATAGGTTTGTGTATTATAAATTGATAATCTATTATAGAAAAATTATATTGCGGGATACATATTGTAAAAAAGCTCACCAATAATGTTGACTGGCAGTTTCAGAGCTGCTGCTGTGACAATAGACGCACACACGGTGGCAGCTCCCCCCATATCAGCTCTCATTGCATCCATAGAAGGAGACGGCTTCAAAGAAATACCACCACTACCGGCAAACATAGAGCGGGGACATAATGACATTAATGTGGGCAGTGTAACGTTTTCATAAGATGAGATGTGTTCAGAGGTTGATATGACTGACTGTGCTGAGGCAGTGAGCTGGAGTGTGTATCATTATGGTTTACCTGTCAAACGTGATGCCCTTGCCCACTAAGAGCAGTGGGGGTTGACTGCTGTCAGGAGAACCGTTGTAATGTAGCTCCAGGAAGACAGGGGGCTCCTCTGAACCTTTAGACACACTGAGAAACGCTCCCATCTGTTGCTCCTCTATCCAAGCCTGAGATCTGCATAAACACACACATTATTAAACAAATACTCTTTTCCTTCATCTGCTCTTCAGAGCATAGAAAATGGATCAATAATCACAATAAATTTGGCCAAGTTATTTATATAAATGAATTAAATTTTCTGGTTTACAGGCTACAGAGCAGAGCCGGACTGAAGATACACCCTTCACATGACAATGTTAAGTTTCCATGAGTATTCCACCTCACATCTTTCTGTCATGTTGCTTTTCTTAGGGGTATAAAAGTATATAAGAATAGAATCTGAGTTGCTTCCAGCCTGGATTGGGACAAATTCTTAAATAACTATTATTTTAATTTTCAGTTAATCTGCAGATTCTTTCAAAGTATTCTCTCTCTATAATGTAAAAAAAAGCCTTTTAACAGTCTCTTAGAGCCCAATGTAATATCTTAATATTGCTTGTTTTTTTCCTACCAAAAATCCACAACCCAGAGATATTCAGTTTACTGCGATGTAAGAAACAGAAAGGCAATAAATCTTTACAATCGAGAAGCTGGAGCTGGGGGAAGTTTGGAGTTTTAGCTTGAAAAATGACAATCTAATTTCAAAATAGTCAGTGATTAATCTTCTGTCCATTGACTAATCGATAAATCTACTAATGGTTGCACCTCTAGAATGACAGTTTCCAGCCCAATAAAAGCTCAGAGCTTTCAAAGTAATAGAAAATAGAGAATATTTTGTGATTATGTTACAGAGTAGATATTTAGTTAGGAGTATCCAGCTTAATATTTATCTAGCCACCAAGCAAACGGTCTGTCCATCACAGCAGCCCAATACCTGGGAACAGTATTGAGAAGCAGTTGCATTCATTTGCCCCACAGTGCCATGAAAACGTGTCAAGGCACACTTCTAAAATGCGACAATGTGTTTGTTCAGCTTACTTCAACTACATAATAGATAAAAGGTTGCACTGTACATTTTTTATGTCTGAATTGGAACACTGCAGTTCTTGGAAACTTAGTCGGACATGATGAATGAAGAACAAACCTCTTATTTATTGTGACTCGTTCAGCATGCGGCGCTAGTTTCTCCTCGATGGTGTTGGCAAAAGCAGTAGGAGTGATGTGATTGGCAGGAGCTTCCATGAGGAGCCGTGCCAGATTCTGGCCTTCTGCATACTTTACTCCTTTCTCCCAACCAACCGAGTCAGCACTAAAAACAAATACACACAGAGATATACAGTATAAAAAATAAGCATGATGCTGCATACGTCTGTATTAAGCCAAGGGTAAATTCAGTTTGCCCGAGCTCAGCTCGTGTTATTCTACCTTCCATGAAGCTGTGTGGCCACTTTGGTCTTCTTCTTGGATTTGAGTTGGTCATACTGAAACAAACCCAGAGCGGCACCTTCTGCTGCTGACTGGGCATCACCGCAGCCGTCCACCTCCACGTGGTTCACCTCCAGGTCCTGAAGTGACCGGCAGCCAGCTGAACACACACAAATAGACACACATCATCACAGCCAGGTACATACTCCAAAAGTTCCTCCATATAGGCAGCACAAGACGAGCAGAGTCATGCGTTTTACCTGACACTGCCTGTCTGATGTTCTCCTTGCTGGTGTCCCAGCTCTCGGCCCCGCAGACACCTGCATTGTTCTTACCCAGCCCGACTACTGCAACACACGGGAAGTCCTAAGCGAGACACAGGGAAGATTTAATCACTCTGACGTTGTCAAGAGACACAGATTTCTTATGCTAATGTCACAACTCTTTACCTTGTGGATTCCATAAAATATTCTGCTTTTGCCTTTCTTGACCGCTGGTCCAGAGCTGAAAAAAGTACAAAACAAAAATCAGTTTGTTAACAAACTATTCAACATGTTAGTCAGACATACAGTGTTAGCATGATATCCATTAGGAATGCCCCAGTATTGTATGATTGTTTTTTTTCAAAGTTATTATGGATGCACCAATCACATGAGGCCAAATAAAATATCTTCTAAAGTGGCCAATACCAAGTACTTTTTTCTTTTTCAATTTATCAGTGAGGTCAAAGAGTGTTATCAGTAGACCTCTGAGTGGAACTACTTTGCAGGCCTGTGCAATTTTGAATCCAGTATTGTTCTGGAAGGTTTCTAAAAGTACATTTGTTTTTTGTACATCTCCACATTTGCCTATATCACCTGCTCAGTTAAATTAGAGGAGACGATCCAGAATACTTAAGCATTGGGTATACCACTAATGAATACACAATATCTTGCCAATATCAATACTGATATTTTTGCAGTAGAATCTTTCCCAATGCAATATCTATATGCATATCTATATATGCTATATTTAAGTTGCTTCTAAATTTCTTTTAGCCATGCTGTTTTTTTCTGTTAATATGACAGTAGTAGTAAGAAAAGAAGAGACTGATATCACAGGCTGTATATCACTGGAATAGATTTTGCTTTTGGGATTTCCTCTTGTCCTGCGTACAGGGTCGCGGGGAACTGAGTAAACTTCATCTGCTAATGGAGACCGTGCGATACGGTCAAAGATCACCAGACAAAGTGAGTAAGTGGACCCAGGGTGCGAATTATACAGCAACAACCGGGGGGGTTAACTTTTTTTTCCAGGTCCAAAAGAAAACCCAGTACAGCGCAGGTGCGGGCTTCAGTGAACTAAAATCTTACAATGTTTATAGTATTCTTGCTTATTTAACTAATGTCATTAGTCTGTAGATGATAAATCAAATTCATTACACCAGTTCATGGGTGCCCCATACCACACGACAACTTTTGAAGTCAGAGGTCACCAAGTATTCTAGAGCAAAACTGCCAGCAAGTCAGACACACAACAGCAGACCAACTAATCTGCGTCCAATAAAGCAGTAGTCAGACACTGTTGTTGGGGAATTATTAATTTTTGGGACTTCCAGAGTTAAAACAAATGTTTATTGTGAAAGGACTCACAAAAGACTTCATATGAAATAAGAAACTCTATATCGATGTAAAAATGTATCTCAACAATAACTAATCCCCAATTTTACTGCTCATGCTTAAACATCAGTGTTAGCTGACAATTACATAAAATATGAAATTACATAGTTATAATAAAATGATAGGGTGGGCTCTCAGCTAGCTGACATCAGATCGCTCATTTTAAGTAAATGCTAATTACGAATCTCTGAAGGTAGGAAAGTTAAGTTATTAAAGCAGCTAGATAGTTAACTACTGACATTAACCTTTTACATCTCCATTATCATTTGAGTCAACATTACAACCTTTAAATAAATAAAGTATATCTTCTTCTTCTTATGAAGGTTGGCTGATTTATTGCAAAACTGTTGCATTAGACTGCATGCGTTTATTGTAGGAGTACCTAATAAACTGGAAGGTGAGTGTATATTGTTACCATCACATACCAAGACATAAACTGACAGTTCACAGATATTACACACTCACATTTTCAGCAGTTCAGTGAGTTTCCCAGACACCGTTTGGTCAAAACCTGCGGCTGCCTCTGTCAGATGAAGGTTGCCCTCCTCTCCCTCCTTCTCAAACACTCCCAGCACCAGACCCTGCAGACACACATCAACACAGTAAGGATTCCTGTAAACAAACACGCCACCTGTGAAGGATGAGTCCTGTGTGAGTCACTACTGCCTAGGCTAACAGGCTAACTAAGGCTACTTACTTTTCTCTCGTTCAGGTGAGCCTGTGACGCAGAAAACGACCTGCAGTGGTTTGTCCGCACCGCCGCCTGCGCGGCTCTCCTCAGAAGAAGCATTGTCATCTGTTCTGCATAAATAAACCCGGATCAAACTATTAACTCAAAAGATTTAGAGGTCGCATCCATGTGCAAAAGACAGCAGATCGACTCGACAGCGTCGCGTTGTTTATACGTCACCAACAAGAGACAAAAACGGACCCTTGTCGCCATCTGGCGGTAGCAGTGGGAAGCAAATAACTTATGGTTGTGACTTGTTGGCCTTCCACACCAAAAGGGAGAGATACCTCGGTGTGAAGGTTATGGCATAAATGATGGTGTGTTATCGTAGTTTAAGAAGGTTAAGAAAATAATTTATTGATCCTCTTAGCGAATTAAAGTGATGTACACATTAATGCATCAATAATTATAATACAATAATATTATGCACGTTATTCTGAAATGGACCATTCTGCAATTTACTTTTGCTACTTTTATATTTTGATACTTACACTTTCATACTTTTACTCAAGATTTTGAATGCAGGGTTTTTACTGGTAACAGAGTATTGCTACATTGTGGGGTTGCTACTTTTACTTAAGTAAAATAGATCTGAGTTCTTCCATCACTGCAGTTAACAATATCAGTGAGCAGACATTCCCAAAATAACAATCAATAACCTACACATTTTATACATGAAAAGAAGAAACACATACCCTGACTAATTGTTTAATTGTCTTCTGTAAATATTTGTTTGTTGTAAGTCAGTTTCCCTGTCTGAAAGGAAGCATCTTAAACAAAAAAAAAAGTTCTTTTGAAGTCATGCAGCCATCTTAACACGTGATTATAACTAATCTAACACAGGTCAAAAAAGTCCTTTAATGATGGCCAAAATTACTTTTTTCAACATGTACAAAATAGGTCTTATTTTGACCTTTGTATCTGCTTTTTATGACAAAGTGAATATAAATCAAAGGACAATTATTTAGTCTCTGTTTATGGAAGATCATAATAAATCATCATTCATGCATAGTTGCAAACTTTCCATCAGGGATCTGCAAAGTAATTAAAAACACATCTGTCACAATTTATACACAAAATTCATATTGCAGCTATAGACAGAATATAATACAGGATGTGCAGAATGCAGAGAAAAGTTTGGGATGCTGGACTCATGTGTCCCGATTACAGCTTAAGCTACTAAACAAAGGTTGATTAAAAGACCTGCTGTTTGTGTCACAGCCTTTTTCTGTGATCCTGTTGTCACAGTTACCAGCGTCTGAAGCTACAAGTGAGTGACTTGAGTTTTATTTGGATTTGGTGATTTTACGTTACCTGCAGTTTCTTTGAGCAGACACCAAACAGATCCAGAGTCTGATCTGTCCGGCGTGTGTTGACTGTTTGGACAGCAGAACCAAGAGGGAGGTTTATAGTCCTATCAGTGCTTGCTGGCACACGAAGGTTTCTTCTCGTCTTCTTTGATGCCCAGTCATCATCACTGAAAACATTTTTTTACTTTACTTTACTTGATATTGTTGTTCTGTTTCTCCATTTTGTAAGTTTATCACTGCAACCTTTGTCTACTCTGTTTAAACAACATCTGCATGTCTGTCTGTCCTGAAAGAAAGATCCCTCCTCTTTCTGAGATTTGTTCCTTCTAGTTCCTTTTGTTAAAGTTGTTCCTCATCTGAATCAAGGGTCTATGGGTAGAGGGCAAATTGTGATTTTGGGCTATATAAAAAATATATTTCACTGAAATGATCAATGGGCCTTTATTTATTCTGAGGGTGGAAAAATATTTGCAGTCTTATTATAAATCCAAGAGTTTGTACCTGAATAAAAGCTTATTTGATACTTTTAAATGATACAGCTGCACAGCCAGGCTAGATTACCAAGTAGCCTAAGTGCCCCGGCGCCAGGGCACCGGATTCTACATGCCCACAAAAGCTTGAGGTGTACTGTAGTTTTTGCTGATTTCACTGAACTTTTGTTTGGAAAAATGCACCACTTACTTAGCTAATCTCAAGGTACTTTCTCAAGATCAGATGATCCCTTTGCCAAATCTAGTTTAAAGAACTTCATTTTTTTATTCTCATATAATCTCAATTATATAATATCTATTACAAAATTAATGTGTTTTTGGGCCTACTCCAGTTAGTCTATAGAAACAGTGCACGTTAAACATAAAAAATAAATAGTCATTCATTTAGCTGCCGCTTTTATCCAAAGTGACTTACAATTGCTATGTCAGAGGTCGCACGCCTCTAGAACAACTAGGGGTTAAGTGTCTTGCTGAAGGACACACTGGTCCGTCACAGTGGACTTGAACCCAGGTCTCATACACCAAAGGCATGTGTCTTATCCACTGCACCAGTGGAACTGGGGGTCGGAGGCCGGAGACTCATTTTGGTCCCATGAGTCTCTAGCAGGTTAATCCAGCCATCAGTCAAAGCAGCTTTTTGTCAAGAAAACTACTTTCCAGGCAACACTTGAACCCTTTAAATAATTGCCACAGACAAACATTTATTAACACTGGGAAAAGATTTTTCATATGAGGATTTACATAAACGTTAGACTAAATTGAGGCTGTAATGAACTTAAAAGTCACGTAAAGGAAAGGGACACTGGCACAGTGTTGGTTTCACTCTCCCTGGTTGGTCCTTCAGTAGAGCAGGTCTAGAGAAGAGATAGTGGGTTCTTCAGGTTTCTTGATCTCCGGTTTGGGCAGTTTGATCCGACTCAGGGCAACCACCCCACAGACGGCAAAGTGAGTGGCAACGCTGCCAACACCCAGCCAGAAAGACCAGTCTAGGCTGTCATCCAGGACAACCAGCACAAAAAGTTTCTCCTGATAATTAGCCACCCGCTCAGTCAGTCTGTGGTGCCTCAAGGCTGCCAGGAAACACAACACACCTAGGGAACCAAAAAGAGCTGGAAACAGAGGGAGAACAAATGTCAGTGAGGGAAAATAGAGAAGTAACGTAATGCTCAGAAGCATGAGGAAGGGTAATAAGGAAACAGTCATATAAAAAGAGGGGCGGAAATACAAAGTGGGCAGAAGCACACGTGGAAGAAATGAGGGTGGAAATGTGAAGCAACCAATACATAAAAGCCACATAAGAGGGAGATTTTGAGTTAAAGAGTAAAGATAAAGTTGCCTCACATACCAGCAATGAAGTTCCACAGGTAGATTCCTTTGTGCCCTTTGATGCTCTGGTAAGGAACCTTGCGTGCGTTGTAAATACAGAAAGACAGACTGACCAACGCGAAGCCCACTGCCACCAGCAGAAAGAGGATCACCATCATGTGAAGGCCGCCGTTCAACGTCCGCACAAGCTTTGGGAAAACTGGGCCGTCAGAAAGAAACAAAGATACACAGATTAAAAAAACACAAGTTATCAGCCTGGTGAGCTGGTTTGTATCAGTCAAGATGAAAAGAGAGAGAGAGAGACTGAAGAATAGCAGCGTCCAAAAGCTGTTTGTGTGTGAAAGAAAGAGTGTGTGCTCATGATATGTGGATAACAGATTATTGTTTGGAGCTAAAGTTTTAATTTGAGGAAGTTATTTTACATGTTTGTATTGTGAGTAAATTTCCAAATGTGCCGGCATCAAAAAAAGTACCAAAAAGTTTAAGTACTCAGTATGCAGAATGTCCCATTTCTGAATAATATTGATTGACAATAATATTGATTCATTAATATGTTAGTGGATATATGTAAAAGTGGAATTACTTATATACTTGCTGGGTAGTTTATAGAATAATACATCAAAATGTTGTTTTTTATTCAATTTTGTATTAATAATCAATAACAAGCAACTAAGGCTGTGAAATAAAGGTAGTGGAATAAAAGTGCAATATTTCCTTCTGAAATGTCATGCAGTGCAAGTCTAAAATGGAAATACTCGAGTAAGTAGCCTACCTCAAAGGTGTACTTAAGTAGGCCTACAGTACTTGCGTAAATACACTTACAGTTACTTCCCACCACTGGTGTAAATAGTAAGGCTAGATTTTCTAGATGTCTCCTGCATCATTTTGTACACATTTTCTCAAAATTCAACATGAATTAGGCTAAGCTATTTGGTATTTTTTGGAAAGTTTATGATCTCCAGAACTTGTATTGCTCTTAAAAGATCATTTTGATGATGCGCGCTGATACATTAATGGAGTAGGCCTATGTTTGCTTTGTTGATAGCCTACTATGTTCTCATATGGATGTTAGATCTTAGAATTTTCACTGATAAATAGGCTGATGTAATGTATGTTTATTGATTTTGGTAGGCTAGTCTTAACAAGATTGAACAGACAGTTTACAGGATGTAATCTTACTGTATATTCTGGAGTGCCTCCTGCCGAGCCCGCACTTCTTGGCCTTTCCTCCCTGGAACAAGCCGTAGTATATGTCCCCGATGAACTGGTCCAGCTCCGGATGAGACGCGTTCACTATATCCGCCCCGGTTTTACACAGGATCCGTCCGGTGACCCACCGCTCCGTGGACAGGGCCACCACCAGGAGAGCCACCGAGCCGACACAGAGCACCGAGGCCACCGAGAACGTTATCCGTTTCCACAGCGAAGGCATCTTACGAGCCCATGGTGCCCCGAGGAAGGTAACACGACGCCGGGCTGCGACCGCGAAGCACACTCGGCGATCACCATGAGTTTAATCTATAGTTTAGAAAAAGAAAAAATAATCATCACAGGGGAAATAGTTAGGTTATTTCTCTTGGTGAACTGTTGCATGTGCGTGTCACAGAGGAGGAGAAACCGAATCTATAGCCTAGCGGTCAAAGAGATCTCTCACCGGGGGGAAACTCTATCCCTGCTCTCTCCCTGCTCTATCCCTGCTCTCTCCCTGCTCTATCCCTGCTCTCTCCCTGCTCTATCCCTGCTCTCTCCCTGCTCTATCCCTGCTCTCTCCCTGCTCTATCCCTGCTCTCTCTCTTTCTTTATTCAGGCCAGGGATAAATTAACCTTTGCAACTTGGCCTTTTGAACTGGAAATGTGATTACCAAAATGATTGGTGACCTTAGCTATAGCTATAAAATCACGAAAGCAGAGTTAATGAAGTCAGAATGACATATGTGGTTCATTGTCATTCACGGACCCTAAAGGTCAGGTTGGAGCAAGACCAGTGAGTTTAGATATGAAGGATTTATTGTCCTGCATCTCTGATCTTGTTTCTTGCACGCTCCACTTATTCATTAAGGTCTGGCTGTTGCAAATCGGCGGTTTAAAGTTAAGTAGGCTACATTTAGGCATTTTATATTGTTATGTTATAATGTATACTTTTGTACTTTTATATTGCTATGCCATAATGTAGGCCTACTATTTTATTATTTTTAAATCTCTGAATGGCTCAGTACTTTATTGCATATGCAACTGCAACTTTATTGTTGGAGACAATGACATTAAAGCTATGTCTTTTAGGGGCCCAGACGCAAATGGGGGGGAGGGGTCTTATTTGTGAGTCCCTGTTAAAACCCCTTCCGTCCATCATCTGCAAACTGTGTAACATATGAACTGTACATGCAGGCAGACCACATGGTACATTTATTATGATTTTCATAAAATCCTTAGAAAATAAACAAGCACTCCTGATGCTGGAACTTCACCCGTCTACAGGTTTGCCTGTTTGTTAGTGGTTATTTTATGTAACACATTTATCTAAAAATGCACACCATGTAAGCATAATTTTAACAAAATTAGCTCACAAAAATAGACTTTCACACAATGCCCACCCACAAGACAGGCTCTCAAGAGAAGAGAAAAAAAAATTAAATAAATAAAAAAATAACATATATATATATATATATATATATATATATATATATATATATATATATATATATATAGATATATATATATATATATATATATATATATATAGATATATATATATATATATATATATATATATATATATATATATTACAGACACATTCCACATGCATAAAACAAATGTTTGTTGGAATGATTAGGCACAAGCAGTAATCAGTAAAAACAAAACATGAAAATCTCTGTATCTCAATGTATTTTGTTTTGTTTTATTTATTTAGGCCTACTTATTTTTAGAAGTTTATTATTGTTGTATTTTGGTATTGGATGTAGGTCTATTTTGGTTAAATACATATTGTTTAATTTTAAATCTTTTTTGATATATATACATATATATATAAAATTCCTTTTATTCAAGCTGTGATGTCTGAAGAAGTTCTTTGAGGGAGAAAACAAAGCAATCAATCAGTCATTGAATAATTTAATCAATCAACTTAACACTATGTGTGCTCTCTGGGCGTTTGGCGACACCTGCTGGTGATTCAATGGAACTACAGGGCGTGATGACATCAGAGCGTGTGACGCAGTTGTCAGTCTCCCAGGCAGCAGATGAGACCGTTTGGCGAAGATGGCGGACACGCTGTCGACAGGTCTGGGAGAGGAGAAAGAGAAGGAGAAAGAGGACAGTGAGAGGGGCCGAAAGGCTGCCAAAACAGAGAATAACAAGGAGAAAGACGGCGTCCCCGAGACGTTGAGGATCAACGATAAAAATGGCGGCAGTAAGGCCAAGAAACGCAACCTGTCAGGTGAGCGTTAGCCTCTTCATTACGTTACAGCCACAGTCTCCAGTTTGACAGCGCTAAGTTAGCTAGCTGCTGAAGTGATGTTTTTGATTTTAACTTCATAGCAAACCACTGCGTTACTACACTGAATGTGTGGTTATCTGTGATAATACCGTTGCTTGAGCACGCAGTTGCAATTTCAATCCCCAGCTTTGTGCGCCGCTCCGAGTTTCCACTTGATCTCAGAATGTAACTAACGTTAACGTTAGCTCTATATCACCACAGCAAATGTTTGTTAAACACTGAGCTGAATTTAAGCAACTTCATGTGGCTAATTTATGTCATATGCATCCGAATTATAACTTGTGTTAGGAGTCCCGACTGTCAGCAAGACATCACTGCTGCGTGTAATCATGCAGTCTAGGCCAGTTTGTTTTTCTGTCAAAGTAAGACGTGCTGGTTTCTTTGCACATGCGCATTCAGAAGTGCTGCTGAGTGTACTGTGTAGGACACCCATGTCCACATACTGCTTTTATACTCAGTCTGTGGCTGATTGTCATGGTTTGGACTAGGCTTCTTTCTAGACTTCTTTGTAGAAAGACCGGAAAAAGTAGGCCACAATCACAGCAGACATTTTGACTTGTTAAAGTCACACAACATTAAAGTTACCCACAACATTAAAGATGGCTCTGTTCTATTCCCGTTTCTTAGTAGTGCCAAAACAGTGTGACAGTATGCACAATACCAGGAAGCCGAAGGAGCTAAATGGAATTCAGCCATGATTAATTTTAGTATTTACACCTGTGCTTTTCCAACTGTGCCTGTTGATGCAACAGGTAGTGACATATGTTGACTTTTTATTTTCTCTGCTGTGGGTCAAGCTTCAGAAAATACTGGATTTTACACTTTCCATAATGCAACTAGACGAAGCCTTTCATTTGACCTATCTCACCTGGTGAACGCCCACATCTTTCAAATGCCGCAACCCTATTTTCTAATGCATGTTAGCCCACTGAGACAAGAATGCTCCTCCTGAGCCTCAAAAAACATAATAAAATTGTTTTCACAGGCTGGGTAGTACCCTGTTACTAAAACGTCTACTTTTATATATAACATTGGTGCAATGCCCCTTTATTATTAGAATATTATTGCTGCAGGATATAATAAAAATGAAAGACAATAGTGTGCTTCCAACATTGTGGCAACAGTTTGAGGAAGGCCCTTTTGCTGTTTCAAACTAAACATGCTCCCCTGCACATAGCAAATGTTTTTCCCAGTTTGATATGATCTCAACCCTCAACACCTTTGCTATGAACTTCAACCCCGACTGCGAACCAGGTCTGATCACGCAACCTCAGTTCTTAACCACACTAATATTCTTGTGACTAAATGGGAGCAAATCCCTGCAGCCAGGTTGGCGTTTTTTGGAATGAGATGTTTACCATTACATTTACTCATTTAGCTGATGCTTTTATTCAGAGCGACTTACGATTGCTATATACGTCAGAGGTTGCATGCCTCTGGAGCAACTAGTGGTAAGTGGATGGCAAGGTGGATGTGCCAAAGTGGGAATCGAACCCACCCCAGGGCATGTGTCTTATCCGCTGCTCCATTGCCACATACACATGTGTGCAATGTTCAGTTTGTACAAATATGTTTGGCCACAATGAAGGGATTTCTTGAAGGAACCTCCTCCTAACCTGTGAATGAAGTCGTCAAAGCTTTGTACTGTAGGATGTAGGGTTGCACAATATTGACAAAATGCAATATTCATTATGAATATTGCAATGACAATTTGATATTTGATATGTAAAAACACAAGTTGATGTGCCCCTGTTTCATGTACATTTCCCCTATCATATTGTTACTTTTCTGTCCTTTTTTTTCACTCATCCGACTCGCTTCACTTTTCTTTTCGTCTCTCTCTCTCTTCACTCAAGCTGCAGAAGTATGCACACATGTCACGAGTTATTTTCCATAGGGTTTGTTCATGTAGTGAACACATGCGCTCAGACTTGCATGTGACAGGGCAACTGGCCAATGAAACCCGATCATTAAATAGTAGTTACAATCAAGCTCTAAACAACTAAGCCACACAGCCAATGGACGTTTCTCTCCACAAAATAAATGAATGAATATTGCATACTGTGTGGGGGTGTGTGTGTAGGTGTGTACATGCGTGTGCAAAGCAGGGCTTATCTGTTCATGGGAAATGAGAGAGGATGGTTGGTTGAGGCAAAAGGCTTTAAGGTCTATGCGTGTTCATTGCTTTGTCTCTCTTTGTTTTTGGCTCTAGATCTGTCTCTGGCCAGATTTATAACTACTGAGCTCACCAGAGGCTACTTCCTGGAACACAATGAGGCCAAATACACAGAACGCAGAGAGAGGGTCTACACTTGTCTCCGCATCCCCAAGGAGCTCGAGAAGGTAAACACACAAACAAAAATACTGTGGAAAATGTTTTAAAAGTCACAAATAAAAAAATATTCTCCCTCTCTGTGTCTTTCTCTCATTCTCTCTCTTTAGTTGATGACGTTCGGCTTCTTCCTCTGTCTGGATGCCTTTCTCTATGTGTTCACCCTGCTGCCCCTCAGGGTGATTCTGGCCCTTTTACGGCTCATCACATTGCCTTGCTGTGGTCTCAGGTACAGTAAATGCTTAGGTATTAGGAATGCAAAATTGAAACAAACACCCCTCTGATTAGATAAAAGGCATTACTTATTACAGAGCTGTTGTACTGAATGCATTATTGTAAGTTTGTGTCATCTACAGATGTTGCTCTTAATATTTCCTCCCCCTGTGCCAGTATAAGTGATAAAGGTAGACCAGGGCTACAACTAACAATTATTTTCATTTGTCTGACCAACAGTACAATGATATTTCATTACTGTAATGTACGACAAGGAAAAGCAGCACATCCTCACATGTGAGAAACTGGAACCATCAAATGTGTGGCATTTTTTTACTATTGAGAGATTAACCATAAAGTTGCAGATACATTTTCTGTTGGTCAATTAATCGACTGAATGTTTGAGCTCTAAAAGCAATTGAGTCGAGTCAAGATCGTTCAAGTAATTTATCAAGGAAAAATGTCTAATATTCTCTGGTTTTCACCTTCTCAGATGTGAGGATTAGCTCCTTTTCTCCATTTCGCTAACACTGGATTATAAGGTATAATACAGGTATAAACTAACCAGTGCATACAGATTTGGCAAGTACCTTCACATGGTAATGTCCACATTTGTAAACAGAAACAATCAATTTTCTTAACCTCTAGAGGGCAGTAGAGGTCTGTGTTCAAACTAAATGTAAATGCTCCGTATTTGTATAGCGCCTTTCTAGTCTTTTCAACCACTCAAAGCGCTTTTACACTACATCTGCATTCACTATCCACACACATTCATTCACTGGCGGAACAGCCGCCAGAGGCAATTCGGGGTTCAGTATCATGCCTAAGGACATTTCGACCCAACTAAACAGGATATAATAACCTGCATTGCTCTGTTCTTCTTTCTCTTCTTGTCGCTTTCTTTTGTAAACTTTTGTTCTGCGTGTGATTTGTGTTTGTGTGTTTTAGTGGCTCTCGCCTGCTCCAGCCAGCCCAGGTATGTGACGTGCTGAAAGGCTTCATTATGGTGCTGTGTTACTCTATGATGAGCTACGTGGATTACTCCATGATGTACCACCTGATCAGGGGGCAGTCTGTCATCAAGCTGTACATCATATACAACATGTTAGAGGTACACCCAGATAACACTTCTAATGTCAACTACTGTGATTGTACTCTACTGCCACCCACTCATTTCCTTCCTCCCGTCCTTCCCCTGTTGTGTTGTCAGGTGGCGGACCGCCTGTTCTCATCATTTGGCCAGGACATCTTGGACGCTCTATACTGGACAGCCACAGAACCCAAAGAGAAGAAGAGGGCACACATAGGCGTGATTCCTCACTTCCTCATGGCTGTGCTCTACGTCTGTATCCTCCCCACTGATAAGGAGCTGTGATTGTTGTTGCTAGTCTGTGTATCTTGTTGGCACCCTCTGCGCAGGTCTGAGGTCAGAAAAAAACAACTTTAAAGCTAAAATAATTAGTCCGTAATTCAATCAGCAACAGTTTTATTGATCTATTTATCAAGTTTTTTTACCTTAACTTTAAGTTAATTGGCGTGTTAAGTTTCATTTCAGAGCAGATTAGAGAACAAAAGGAAAGAGAATAGCAGAAAGAAACGTACTGAGAAATAAAAAGATATAGAAATGATATCTACAAGTGTATTTCCATGTATTTCCCTGCACACATACAGATACATGATGTAACAGTGTACACAACAACAGTCTGGGATGATGAAATTTGTTACATTTTCAACGTATGTCTCTTAAAAGTGGCAGAATATTTCCTTGGTGTAGATAAAAAACAAGGACAAATGCCTCTAACCCAAGAGTGGTGGTTAGGAGTAATTTATTAAGCAAAAATACCAGACGGCCCAGCTTCTCAAATGTGAGTTTTACTGATTTTCTTGTCTTTTGTTATTGTGAAGTAAATCTTTGGTTGGTTGGACAAAATAAGCAGTTTGAGGGTGTCAACATTGGCTCGACTGAATTTTGAGAGGGATTTTCCCACTGTTTGTGGACATTTTATACACACAACGATAATTAATCTTCAGATTAATCAATAATTACTTCAGACTGGTATAGCATGCATATTAGTGGGTGTACATCCAAATTGACATGATATTATTTACTGAAGTCCTCAGTGTATTTTTTCCTCAGCATGTTTGTATCTAGTTCTCCATGCCATCCTCATCATGGTTCAGGCCACCACGCTCAATGTAGCCTTCAACTCCCACAACAAGTCCCTGCTGACCATCATGATGTCAAACAACGTGAGTATAATGCACACAGACACATTTAACTCATTTAAAAGTGCACACAGCATGAGCTCAGCCATGGTATTTTGCTTGTTTTTGCAGTTTGTGGAGATCAAAGGAAGTGTGTTCAAGAAGTTTGAAAAGAACAACCTTTTCCAGATGTCCAACAGCGGTAAGTGGCGATTGATACCTAAAACAGACAAATATCTGCCGCAAAATCAGCGGTCTGTGGACATTTTGTAACTCTGCCGTTGAACTTGGTGATTTAGTACAAGGTAAATTTATGGAATCAAGCTCAGCTGCAGTGAGTACAAAGTAGGTTAATCCAGGATTGATTTGTTTGTTTCCCACAGACATAAAAGAGAGGTTCACCAACTACATCCTCCTGCTCATCGTCTGTCTGAGAAACATGGAGCAGTTCTCCTGGAACCCTGGTAACTAACGCAGTGCTGCTGCACAGATCTTCTTACTGTGGCTCCTCAGTGAACTGTCACTGACTTTTATAGCTGTTGTAAACTAATTATTGGTACTGACCACTTTTTGATGTTTGTTTTTAGACCACTTGTGGGTGCTGTTTCCTGATGTAGTCATGGTGATAGCCTCGGAGGTTGCTGTGGATGTAGTCAAGCACGCCTTCATCACCAAATTCAATGACATTAGTGCTGATGTGAGTCCTCTTTGCCCACAGTACTTTCACAGTTTATCCATTAGGTCATGGCGCAGTGAGTGTCTTAAGTTGTGACAGCTAAGGGAGCAATGTTGTGAGTTGTTTTAAACACAGTCTACCACAAAGAGTAGTTTTAAATTTGAGTTTAAAAAAAGGTCCCCTGACTAGCTTTGTTACAGTTCTCATCAGTGAAAGGAGGTTGCTCAGTTATCATTACCTGTATTAGCCAAGCGTGTCATATCTTGTTATTTTCAGAATAAGGTGGCATAATCAGAAATGCACGTTAGTTGTAGTATATATGGTAAATGGACTACACTTGTATAGCGCCTTTCTAGTCTTCTGACTACTCAAAGCACTTTACAAAAGTCCTTATAGGCAAGTCCCACCACACAGCAGCCATCTTGGTAACGCCTCGGGGCGTTTTTTTCCGGTCTTAGCAAGACAAGGCCCATATTTGAATGAATGGGAAAAGAGCCATTACTGCTGGTCACCGGACATTAAAACTTAATGTGTAGAATCACCAGTGAAATCTGCTAAAAAAAATTGCTGAAAAAGTTTGATGACTTTGCCCCAAAATAACAAAAGCGTTTTCCCCACCAGTTATACCCTCACGTCAGTGGAACCACACAATTGGCTTAATATGTTTCCCGCCTCGGCTGTTAAAAGCAGACGATTGTCTTTCTAGAGTGCGGGGCAGGATAATCGCCATCTTTGGCGTTACATGCTTTCCTAGTAGAGTTGTATTGAGGATTCTTAAAGTGGTGTGCTTCCTCTTAAAACGTCTCTAGCTTTACACACACATTCATACACTGATGACAGACCAACTGCTCATCAGTCGAAAGACGTATAATCATGCACACACTCGCACACCAATGACACAGCCATCTGGAGCAATTTGGGGTTTAATATCTTGCCCAAGGACACTTTGAAATTCAGACTGGAGGAGCCGGGGATTGAACCATTGATCTTCTGATTAGTGAGCAACCCGCTCTGCCTCTAAACTACAGTTTAAGGACTGTTTTTATGAATTAAAAAAAGTTAATATTTATGGATGACTGAAGTGTCACTCTTAAAATTACTCTTTGTTTTACTTACAATTTTGGAGGCAATCGTTCTCTGAGTTTTGGAACTGCTGTTCCCATAATGCTTTGAGGGATGTAAACAGGAAATACAATGTTTCCATCAACTCGAGCCTTCTTTTGCATATATTTCTTTTCATTTTGGCAAATTGGCACCATTAAAAGTGTGCTGAATTGGCTATTAGCAGTAGGGTTGGGCCGTTAGACGATGCCATCGTCTATCTGACCGACATCACAACGGTGAGCCAGCATGGTGATTGCAAAACTCCCGTATTTTTCCACCTGCAATTTGTTGTTAGGTCAGCAGGTGAGCCGCATGACGGCTTATTAATGACGTAGCCTGTCAAACAACTGAAACCAACATCTGCACTGTGTTCACTGTTGCTTCACCTGGTCCTTGCATTAAATATCCACCGAGACGTGTAACGTAAGTTAATAGGCTACAACGTTTTTACCGAGTGAAGTGTGTACAAGTGAACACATGCACATCAGAAGACCGCTCTTGAGTCTTGAAGTCGTGGTGTTGACCCTACGTGACTGATTGGTGACAGGGGGTCACACACTACAGAAGCTGACAGCGTATGTGTCATCCGATGCTGGTCTCCAAACGACGTTTTGTCAAGAAAACACACGTGAAATGGAAAATAAAGCGAACCTACACACGAAACAGCTCTTGTTTGTTATTATAAAGATAGCAATTATAAAGACAAAGAATAGCTTATGGATGAAAGAATGGATTAGCACACGCAGGTATCAGGGGTTGTCTGAGTTTTGCAGTGAAAAAGTAGCTGCCTGCTCTGCAGCTGCTTTCTCTCATTGGCTGGATTAGGATATCGAGTCGGCCGACTCCTCCAGATATTTGGCATGCTAGATATCTGGCTGGCGTGAGCGATTTGTCGGTGATGTGTCGGGGAGCCGTTTTAATGCATCGTTGAGTAGATCACAAATAACGACTGGCGACCGCCGATTGATCGCTGATTTACACCCGATCCCAGCCTGACGGTCGCCGAGCTCTCTGACTGCAAATCGGGCAAAAAATCATGTATTGTGAACTAGGCTTAAAGGATTGGTGGCAGCGGCTTAATAGCTTTTAGTAATACCTAATAATGACACAGCAATAGATGTTGCTTGACACCAAGCAAAATCTATCCCCTGACAAAGATGTTTACATGCTGTCAAAAGCTCAGGACAAAGCTAGTAAGTGGACCTTAAGATAAAAATTTTTTGTTCATCTACTTTTTCAAAGGTGAATGAATATTTAAGATTAACAGATTTGATTATTCTCCTACCCACCTGACTTACAGTACAAGACGTGTTGTTTGTGTTTTACAAACTGGTGGTTATTTCTCTATTTCTCACTGTCTCTCACACACACACACACACACACACACACACACACACACACACACACACACACAGATGCACTGTAGTATCAGATGGAAACTATTTGTCAGCTGAGCCATTTTCTCTTGTTCCTGCTTCCCACTTGTTTTCTCTCCCTCTTTGATTTCCCTTCAAGGAGAAAACCAACTCCACAGGAAGGGATTAACCCCTTTATCTCCAGACTGTCAAACCTAATCACACGTCAATCACATGTAGTTGGCGTTCAACCCCTTGCATATCCATGCTCGTGCACATTTAATCCACGTTTGCACATTTTCCCTTTTGTCTTTTATACTCTTTCTATACTCTGATGTTTTTACTTTGGCTGATTAATGTTGTGTTCCTCTGTATCATTGTCCAGGTGTACGGGGAATACAGAGCCAGCCTTGCGTTTGACCTTGTCAGCAGTCGACAGAAAAATGTGAGTGAAACTGTTCAGCAAAAGTGGCCGCTTGTTATGCACACAAGGACACAAAGAAGTGATGTATTCATACTTGCCTTATAAACTGTATTTAGTCATAATAATGTTTATTAAATGTAGGTTTTAAATACTGTATATCGTCGTTCTTACATAATTCTCCTCTGATGCTGCAATGTGCTCCTGAAAGAGAATACAGATGTATTGTACATAAAATGTTAGATGAAAAATTAGAGCTTTTCAAATGTACTCTCTCTGACAACATAATTTATAGATAAAATACCCAGATGGAAATGTGTGTCTTTCTCTAATCCAGTGAATTAAATATCTGGAATCAAGGTTTTTTCACATTATAGCCAAAACGCTGCTGCATTACCCAAAATGTCCAAATACAACATTTATTTATTTATGACTGCGAAACAGAGACTGATAGTTGCAGGAAATTTCCTCTAATGTTTCCTTGATTTGATTAAATATTGTTACTTACACATTGGTTTGGAAAGAAGAACAGTGTTCATTCTTGTTGATGCATTTTGAGGAAATGTCTTAAATGTGTCTGCAGGCTTACACAGACTACAGTGACTCAGTATCCAGAAGAATGGGCTTCATCCCCCTCCCTTTAGCTCTGCTGGTCAGTCACTTATACATTACTATTGTACCTGTTGTAATGTTGACTGTGTATACACTTTGCATCTGATGATGTGTTTGTGTTTCTTTTTTTTTTAGTTGATCAGAGTAGTGACCAGCTCAGTGAAGATCCAGGGTTCGCTCTCCTTTATGTGTGTGCTGCTGTTTTACCTGGGGTAAAATCCGTTTGTCTTTTCCAGATTTTGAACACACATTTGCAGTTTTATTAGTTAAGCGTTTCTTACTTTTTGTATGTATTTTCCCATATCCACTTGGTGTGTGTGTGTGTGTGTGTGTGTGTGTGTGTGTGTGTGTGTGAGCAGGATGATCACTCTGAAGGTGCTCAACAGTATCGTTCTGTTGGGGACGTCTTGTATGTTCGTCAAAGAGGCCAACATGGAGGAGAAGCTCTTCGACCCTCCACCCTCTGCTGTGTCCAGCCGCGCAAACTCCAGAGCTCACCGTACCAAACACGTTCACACTGCACCACAGCAAGGTAGCAATCAGTTATCGGTTCCTAAATTGCTAAATATATTGTCATGTCTGTCAGATTCTTTATGTTCTCTCATTGTACTTTTGGATAGATTATTATGGTACATATGCAATTAACAGTGATAACAGGGCAGATTTACCACTCAGATTCTTTGTAATTTCTGAAACAATGGTTCCTTGATTTCAAATTGTGCTAAAAGACTGAGGCTAAAACTGCCTGTCTCTGGAAAAGTAAGCATCCTCACCAGTTCATCATAATTGTTCTTGTAAATTAATTCAGTGTAGTTTGAGCACTTTATTGCGGTGACTCTCGCCCTTCCCTAAAAGCCCAAAGTCTCTCTCAGCCAGGCTTGAGCCAGGATGACCGGAGTTACAACTGCTATAACTTGCTAATTGTCATTATTAGCTTAACTCTGTGGCATTTTACACTGCATAAATTAGCCAAGAATCAAATGCAAGTTATGAAATAATTTAATTAAAACTATTTCAACCAGTTAAAACATATAGGGAGATGAAACAAAACAGATATGAGAAATAAAAGTAATTTCCAAAATTATACTTAAAATAAAAACATGTAAAATTTAGGGAAGCCTTTTCGATGTTTGAGTAATGCATACAATCATTTAAAAAAAACCTTGAAGCATTAAAAAATCAATAAATGCATGATGTTTCATAAGTCAGTAGTGTTAAATAATTGTGATTCTCAACATTGACCAAAATAATAGTGATTATGATTTTTGCCATAATCGAGCAGTCCTAGTCTAGAGCTGGTCAGTTTTAGTATTATAAGTACGATGAGAGAAAAAAAGATTGTTGAAGACTGTTCATTCAACACAAACGTGTTTGGCTACACACTTGTTAGTATTTCAAACAGTATGTTTTAAATATAAACGTTACAAGAGAAAAGGCTTTTATGTTGAGGATATAACACTTTCTTGGGTAACATTGGCTGGTGTTGTTGGAGTGTAAACCTCTCAGATTTGAGAGCTGCTAACCTTACCCTCTGAAATATATACTACACAGCGAACGTGCCAGTAAATGGGGCTTTCTTTAACCCCACAAACTAATTTAATTAGTTAATGATGTGCCTCTTGGCCTTGGAAGTAGTGCTCAGTTACTACCCACAAAACTATTTAAAGGCTAAGTATCACTCTTGCTACAGTCCCATGCACACCATGCCTAGTTGCAGGTGCTAAGCTATGATTGTACATTTGCGTGAACTGTCGGTTGTTCTATGTATGTATGTTCCTTTGCTGCTTATAAAAACACTTGACTGCTCTTCCTCAAACAGAACCCACAATCGCCAAAGGCGGAATATCACTGGCATCAGACAATCCTCAGCCCACCAACATGGCAGAGAGCTCCGCCCCTACACTCCCTAAGAGCGACTCGGACACATTCCTGACAACACCAGATGGGGATGATGATAAGATCATCAACACCAATACGGAACTGGAAGGGGATGGACTTGAACCCCGAACACCCAAGAAAGATTTGCTGGAAATAGATCGTTTCACCATCTGTGGCAACCGAATAGACTGAAATGCCATATAGAACAACCAGCCAGTGACCTGGCAAAGGTTCAGGGATCAGACACGGGTCACGGAGTATGCTCAGACCATATTTTTGTGCGCCTGACCCCTGAAGTATTTATTTATTTATTACTGACAAAACCAGCCAAGGCATAAAGCTGTTACTACAAGCATGAGAGGTCACTTCAGATGGTTCCATCTGGTCCAGTAGGTGCCCTTCGTGAACCAGGTAGACTCTTGAGGATGGGTCTTGGTTGTAATGGCAATCTGCGGACATGCTTGCTGATGACGACGATGGTAGAAAACTGGCATGCACAGCTGGAGCAGAGCGTCAACGGAGAAACAAATCTGCGTATGTGAAATCGTTCAACGTGGGTCGCTGTGTGATCATAGGAACATGACAGCTGGACTGTGCGGGTATGTGTTCAAAAGCACAATCATATGTAAAGCGCAGAGTTGTTTTTAGAGAAAACAAAACTTGTCAATTTTTGTACTTTTTTTTTTTTTTTTATTTCAAAAGCCTGAAAAATTCTAATATTTGAAATGAAGTTTTTACAAAGAATCTCAAATCTTTTTTCTAAAATTGGCCGTGTTCAACTGCAGGAATAAGACTCAAACACATTTACATGCTAAAAATCTAAAAAGTCGCTCTGCGGGCGCACACACCAAAACACATTTGGGGGGGGGGGCTTGTTTAAATGAAGTTACTGTGATGTGACCAGATGTCTATAGCAGTTAGACATGGCAGCAGTGACACCAAGTACAGCCCTTCAGTCAACATCCTCATGGCTTCGTCACAGCGGTGACTTTACCCAAAAACACAGATTAAAGTTTGGAGGTTTTAGTATTGTGCAGTTTGTGTTGATATTGTTCCTCTGAAGCACTGAGATAAGATTGTGCCTGTTTCTAAAAGCACGAGTATTTATTTTGAAGTGGACGCTAAGCCAGACATGTTTGGAAGATTTTTCCTTTTTCAGTGACCCCCCCCAATATGCTTCGTGTGTGTGTGTGTGTGTGTGTGTGTGTGTGTGTGTGTGTGTGTGTGTGCGCGTGCGTGTGTGCGTGTGAGAGACACTGGCATCAACTCAACATGTTTTCTAATTCTTAACCATTATTTTGACAGTGATATAAAAAAACAATTACATTTATGAAGGTAAAATGTTCAAGGATACCTGAAGGCGGAGACACTTCTATAAGGGTGAATCACCTCTAAATAACAAGATGGAGCATCATATCAGCACTGTGATCAAGTCAGAATAGTGAATCAAGCTATTTTTGTTTGTCAGAGAGCTTTACAATTGGAAAAAAAAAATTATTTGATCCCTAAAGGTTGCTGGCATTTTTTTTTGATGTGGTTGGCTGTTGGCTTTGATTATTGCAACAAGGTCTGTGTGTACGCCGCAGTCTTTTAAGATGCTGTGAAAGCTGGAGGCACTGTTTGACAAATTAAGTGGAGCTTACATTATAACTCTGGTCTGAAGTGCCAGCTTTCAAAAAATAAATATTTGGTGATCTTTGAAAAACCCAGAATGTCTTTTAACAACACATATTGCTGTTCTGGAGATATTTCCAGAATCATCTGAATGACAAAATATTCTGTTCACTGCAGGATAATAAATATTTTAACTGGTTTCTCAAGCGACTATTTTCTTAAGATTGTCTTAAAAGTTTTAATTTGTCTATATTGATGTTTATGTTTTTACACAAAATAAATATCCACCTGGGAAGGAATTACAATTGCAACTTTGTAAATATGTTATATAGGTGTTGCACACCTTGAAGTGGTGCATAGGATCAAAAACTCTAGTAAACAAAGAATCCCACACACTTTATTAATATCTTTTCCATCCATTTCAGTTAGTTTCTGGGGTTTTCAATGATTGCCAGCTATTTAATGCTCAAAAAAAAGATGGTTTACTTAGCTGTGACTAAAATGTAAAAGTTATACATGAGAGGCACAAGCAGGGGTTAAGTCCAACCTTACTATAGGAGGACAGTCAATACAGTAAAATAAATAACCGCGGTCTTACAACGAAGGACTGAAGAGTGTGGATGTGTCATGACAGATGTGATGTGAGATTGTGTGAGTAATTTCTAGTGCATGGATGGATCTCACTACCAAAAGACATGCTATATGTATGAATCAGAAAAGTCATTGTTTTTATTTTTCATGTACAAAATCTATGTAAAACTTCTACATGGTAGAAGGAGAATAAAACAAGATTTTTGTTTTGTAACCCTTTCTGGTGTGATGTGACTGTCTAATACAGCTTCAGCTTGTGTGTGTGTGTGTGTGTGTGTGTGTGTGTGAGAGCACGGGAACAGTGGCGGGTGTTTCACTGAAAAGAGTCACTGCAGGCTCTGTTCGCAGGACAAACACTGCAATCCACTGTTCCCCCTGAATGGTCATTTTGGAGGCGGGGGGGTTGTCTATCATCACACACGGGGGCATTTCTTTCAGGGTCCAAACACTGATAAATTATCTTCATCTGGATACATGATTTGTGTTTTCACATTTACACTTGAGCAGTGCACTGTGTGCCATGTGAGGAGGTGAGAGGATGAAGGAGAGCGCCGACATATCAGAGACTTCAACGGTATTTTCTAAGACTTGCACAACTCACCCGGGCTGTAACTGAACTTCGGATTTTCCCTTTTTTGAACCCGAACGTTCTGTGCTTGCCAAAAATGTCACTAGCCTTGACCACCTATCTGATTAACCTCAGAGCTAAAGGTCAGCCCTCAGTAGAGAGCCAATGACCTGCCTCGCAATCAAACAGAGCCCTGCTGAGATCATGTCTTTTGTTTCTCTTGTAAACAGACACCTTCTGACCTCTGCTGCTGTTATGGTGAGTAGTAGTAAAAATACAGACACACTCAAGGCTTAGCTGTATAAATTTTTTAGGCAAGTATCCAGTCTGCTTTCAGGGGAATTAGCTTCACATCTGTATTGCTTTCTCTCATTAAAGCACCGAGAGTCAGATACACTTTTATATATTTTTGAAGGAAAAACATTTTCACAAATGATGGTGTGTCATCATTGGATGTAAAGTGACAAATAAGGTTGACTATATGCTTGCCTACAATCATGTAAAAGTAGTGTTACAAGAAAAAGTCCTGCATTCAAAATCTTGATGATCAGCAAAATTTATATAAAGTAGAAGTAAAATTAGTCATACATTATATTATTGAATTATCACTGATGCATTCTTGTGTAAGCAGCATTCTACTGTTGTAGTTTAGTGGAGCACATTTTAACTGTCTAAATCTATAACTATAATAATAATAAGCTAATTGATTTGTATATGTAAAATTAGCTAAATGTAACTCCCAAGCTGTCTAATAAATATAGTAGAGCAGAAAGATATAGTAGCATCAAATGGAAATAGTCAAATAAAGTATAGGTACCATTTATTTTAAATTTAATGTAATTATTTTAAATCAATTTCAATTCTAGAAATAATTCAAATGAAAAGCAGCAAATCCTCACATTTGAGAATATGGGACCATGAAATATGCATTTTTGCATGGAAAATTACTTGAACTACTATCAAAATAATGCCATTTATATCAACGGACTTATCAATTAATTTACAAATTGTTTCATACCCAATTGTAGGCTATATTGTGTTGTGTAGTTTATTTTATAACAATCCCATCATATTGTATAAGCTCACATGTTTTGAATGCAAAACATATGAAGAGTGTTTAACTAGTAGCCATAAAGCTAGTAGTATAACATAAAATATTTCCCTCTAAATTGTTGTGGAGTAGAAGTATAAAGTAGTATGAAAAGAAAGTACTCAAGTGAAGAACAAGTACCTCAAATTTGTACAGTACTTTGATAAATCTAGCCTACTAGCTGCATTCCTCCACTGCCTGCAGCTAACAGTTGATTGGCCCCCGCGGTGCCGCGCGCCATAGAAGCGGCCGGACGAGCTTTCAGCAGACACGAGCGCTCTTGGGTTTTACGTGCACGCGAGATTAGGCAGCCAGCGGGTCAGAGTGAGGACTCCGAGATAACAAGCGCATCCTCGGCCGCCGGTCCTCTGTGAGTCGTCGAAGACCTCCGGGAAGATGTCTGTGATGAGTCCGTACCGAGAAACCAGGAGCTAACGGCTGCTAGAACCTCGACCACTGGATGTTAAGTTTAAAAGTTCTCCTTCGGAAGGTTGTTCCTGAGCTGCGGGGATAAGCCACCGAGAGGGACAGGTGTCCTCTCACGTCACCAGCCCGTCTCCCCTCTCCATCCCCCGCTAGACTGTAGTACGACCGGGGCCGGGAGTTATACTTTTTCTAGTAGTTCTTCTTTTCTTTTTGTACAAAGCTGGACTTTACTGAGCCATGTTGTGGACAAGGTGGCTCGTCCTGCTGCTCTGCTGGGGGGCCACAAGCGGCGAGCAGCAGGCGGATGAGAGGGACCGGGCCCCTGCTGAAGTCCAGGCGGACTCCCGCAGACAGCGGAGCCCCCCACCTGTGGAGCCGTTGGATTTTGGGTTTGTACCGGCGGCGGTTTATGATACCCACGCTTACTACGAGCCAGGGCCCATCGGGCTCCTCTTCCACATGGTCCATGCTTATCTCTACGTTGTTCAACCGAACCCCTTTCCCAAAGGTGAGATTACTCCACATCCATCTTTCTGCATCTTCACTCTGTTTCTTACTCCTCAGGAAAAATTATCAGGGCTTTGCTTTTTTTCCTTATGGGTGCAACTAAGCTCAAATTTCTATTAAATCACCGTTATGCTAATGTGAGTTGTGTGTGTGTGTGTGTGTGTGTGCATGTGTGCATGTCGCTGTAACAGGTGTTACACTAAAGTCTGTGACCCTTCAGATTCAGACCTGACTTGATCAGGAAGTTTAGCTTTATTGTCACTTCAGGTGTTTTCTAATGGATGTTAACCAATATGTGTGTCCCAAAAGAATTTAGATTGGGACTTAATTAACATAGTGGTAAGATAAAATATGATAGAGCTTTATTCATCCAAATGTTTTTTTCTGTGCCACATAGGCCTATGCTACATATACATTTTGTTTTACATTATATGTTGTATTATAATATGCTAAATAGGCTATACATAGTAAAATAAAATAAAAGTAATGAAAATAAATATAGAAAAAGTGATACAAATTGATGGTGAAATGCATGACACTTCCTGAAAGCATCTATGATACAATTTGACCACATCACTATAAAAACTGCACAGAAACTACACCAGTGCTACTTGAAAATTTTTATGATCTGTATTAGGAGGTCCATCACACTGCAAGTATGAGATGCCATAAAAATAAGTATGAATAGGAGTGACCAACAGTGAATTTAGTTGAGGAATATGATAATAGTACATGATAAAAATCCTTGTCAGTGTCCAATGCCCATGTCAGTTTGGATAGTAGTTGTGATGTCTGTAAGGCACTAACATCTCACCTGTCAGTATTTGGCTACACCATCGGTTTTTATTTACATAAAGTGACAGCTAAATGGTCCACCCACTCAATGTGTCCGAAGATAAAACTGAGAGTTTGACAAGATTATCAAAGTCAGAAATGTGTATTACTGTCACACAAAACTGTTTATAAGTTAAGTTTTGCTTTATATTTTCACATCTTCAGGTCTCAAATAATCCTTCAAACGAGACAATCTGCGAGGGAAATCAAACTTAATATAAACTGCCCACAGCTCGTATCCACACTTAGGCCTGTGTTGAGGGGTAATTGGGGAGTGACTGCCCCAGAGTAAAATGCTACTGGGTCAAAATAGTGCACGGAGGGACTGCATGCATTGATGTTGTGTGCATGTTGAGCACATAAACCAATATTATGAGTAGATTAATGGGATCAATAGCTGCCATAACTCATAGGTGATCCTCTCGAGGCCCATGCTTTAACATTGTTGAGGTGATTAAAAGGTGATCAGGTCTGTCACGTGATCAGAACATAGTGAATGTTGTTGTCTTGGTGCCCATGTGTAGTTAAGTAACCCAATGATGGCTATATAGAACTGCAACCAACCTAAAGTGGTGTGTTTGTGTGCTTTATGTACAACTACGGTCACATTGGAGGATGACACGGTGCAATAGGATTGAAGGTTTTAAGTTGCTGCCATTTTGGTGCCCAGGGTTAGGGCCGCTGGCTTGGTAATCAATTAGCAGATCAGCGATTAGAGGAGGCTTTCTCAGTCACCTGCATCACTGCATAATACCTTAATCCACTGAGCCATATGCTGCTACTGCCAGGGACTTTTCAGTATGATTCACTGTCTGCCTTACACACACACACGCACAGGTAGAGACCACCTGGATCATCATGTCACACACGCCCACATCACATATCGTATATACACAGGTTAATTATTACGCTGTTTATAACTGCATTACTGAAGACATTGAGTTTTGGCAGGTTCAGCTGACCACAATGCTACTACCAGGTCCTAGTCTGAGCCATAAACAAGTTAATAATTTTACACTGGCAGCAACAGAGTCCAGCGACCATTTGTCTGTGAACCCAAAACCTTAGAGGGGATTGTTATGAAAGTAAGGATGTTAGAGCAGCGAGCTTGTGACTGGGAGGTCGCCGGTTCAATCCCCAGACCGGTAGGATAAAATCTGGGTGTGGAAATAAAACCAAGCAGTGCTTGCCCTACCTCATTTACCACCACTGAGGTGCCCTTGAGCAAGGCCCATAACCCCAACAGCCCCAGTGGAGCTGCTTAGTGTCCAGCAGACCAGGCTGCGGTTGTACTGGGCAGCTTCCAGGTGTGTAATAGTGTGAATGTGATCAGGGCCTTCCTGCAAAAGAGAGGCTTCCTCTCAGTGAAGTTCCCCTGAATAAATAAAGGTTTAAAAAAAAGTAAAAGAGCAAAGCCTGATTTATATTATACAGTGAGTCATCATACAGTAAACAGCCTTTGGCACAAATAACAGACTAAATACCAACAATTGTAACCAGGCTGACATTTGGGTTCACTTTATACGAAGCACAACTGTATGTACTTGTATGAGTATTATTAGACACATATTTTACTCACTTTTCCAGCTCTATGAGATATCAGAAGCTGTTTACTAATGTGTGTTCAAACTGCTTACACTACATGTAAGTTGCCTGAATTGCATTACTGATTATAGTAGCGAGCTACCTGGTATGACTTGGTACGTGTCTTTTAGAAAACTGGTTTTATTAGGATCTGTTCATCCTTATAAATGTCACAACCAACAGCATTTTAATGTTTTTTTGTCAGATAAGTTGTTGATTAAAATGTTTAATATTTTAGGTGTAAATGGGTTATGTTATAAAATCAAGTCATTTAGAAAGACAAAAGAAAAACTGTACAAAGAACAGTATAGCATTACACAGGTTTTGGACATATTGTAGGTTAGAACTGAAAGTAATTAAATACATTGCTACTGTTCTAAACATTGTTTTGTCTAAATATTGGTCTTTACTCCATTTATATGACCACATCATATGTAAATATTCCCCAAGCTACTTTTGTAGCTGCCTTGTTGGGTGAAAGGTAACACTTCTAAGTAAGATAAAGTAGGTACATGTAAAAATTTCTAGTATATTTCTATTACTAACACTGTGGATGTTTCTTTAAATATATATAAGCATATAATTTCTATTGCAAGTATCTATTGATGTAGACTCCATTATTATTATTATCAAGAATTGGCTGGGTGCCTATTGATCATTTTTGACATACAAGACAGTTTTTTAATATATAATAAAACAGTTGTTTGTTTGTGTTTTGAGGTGTTGCAAACTAACAAACACCCAACAACAGCAAAAGTTTTAGAGATAAATCTTGCTAAATGATCCTAGTTAGCATCTCTGGCAAGAAAACATTCAACATTAAACTGTACAAAAAGGCTGAAAAAGAGTTGAAGTTATCGCAGCATAAATGCAATTTGCTGATAAAAAAATATTACTTCTACTATAGTTTTTATTAAGAGGGTTGTTTCTCTGCAAATGTTGTTTTGCTGCTGAAACTCCTGAAAAAATCTGGACGATTTTTGGCAAATAAAGGCTTGTGTGCTATACAAGCTCATCTAATTTCAGATTAAACGTAGAAACGTAAATCAATGTTAGGGAGACTGAGGAAAGGTATTTCATTGATTGGTCTTATCAGATCAATTGGATTGTCTAAGGTGGATCAATCTCACAACAATTTAATAATGTTGCTAACATCATTGGTTCCCCTTCTCTTGACTCGCTCATCCCTCTCTACGAATATGTGTGAAGGTTGCTTTAATGGTGAAGAAGCATTTGGGTCTCTTTCACAATGTGAAGAGGCAGTCACTTATCCCTCTGATACACACAGCGTAGATTAGAGGATTAGCATCCACAGGGCTAATGCTAACGCAGCTACCACCGCTACAGATGGCATTGTCGCACACACACGCGCAAACACATGCAAGCACAGAACGAGCATGCATACATACACACACTCCCTGAAAGTGGGTCATAGTCCTGGTACTTTTCTGTTTGCCTTAATTACTGTGATTGGTAGTTGGAAGTTTGTTTATCAGGAAGCAAATGTCTTAAATCAGATCACACAAACCTAACCTTAGTTGTCTGATAAGAATATTTAAGTAATGCATGTGTGAGATAAGGGAGGAATTACTCCCTCCAAAAAGTCAAGTTTATCATGCATTGATGCTTTAAATCTGCCCAAACAAACAGTAGTTGCCATTGGCCTAATCGTTCATGCACTTTTATTTATGTGGATCAATAATGAAAATGATCTCTTTGCAAGCAAGGGGTTCAATGTTTTTACTATTAATTGATAGAGATTATGTCTATCAAAAGAAAATAGATTTTAAGTAATTTTCTTATCAAAAATGAAACAAAAATTATTGATTGACAGTTATTTGCTGATGTTCTTAGTCTTATGATAGTAAACTATATATCTTTGGCTTTTAACTATATTTCACTATTTATAGACCAAGCAATGCAATTTTTCAAGGAAATGATAGGCAGATTAATTGATAATGAAAATAATTGCTGCGGTCTCCTGTCTCTCTTTATCTGATCTTAAAATATAATTCCTTGTGGGTAGTGTCTCATGAACTGTCTAGTGCAAATGGGGAAAGCAGACATGCCTTATAATCCTCTTGACTTGTGTAACTTTCTTTAGCTCCTGGTGCCTTGAAAATACATACTGTACATAAAGCCTTGTGTAATACTGAGTATAACCATACCCGTAACCATCTGGTTAGTAGTATTTAAAGTAACGTAAGTTCCAACCTGACATGACTTAATGTTGTAACACCTTTTGAACTGCAGCCCACAACATCACTTCCTATTAATGTTCTGACATCTGTTAAAAAAAAAATACTGTAGTAAACGACTGATCTTGGCTCTTTTGAAATCTCACATTGTGAACCCAATTAAACTTCAAAACAATTGATTAAGACAGTGTCCAACCATATGCTGTCTCATGGTAACTTTAAAGCAGGGGTTCCCAACCTGGGGATCAGGACACTTCCCAAGGGGTCTCATGTTAAATCTGAAGGGGTCACAAAAAATAGAGCAACTTTTCTGAGTCAAATATTGATGGTTTTTTTAGGTATTTCTCTAATGTTTGCTCCTTTCTTGTGACATTATTGATTATTCTTCCTCTTCAGATCCCTAAAATACCTCATTTAAAACTGTATGACTTGCAGCAGGCTGTTCTCAGGTGTGAAAATCACTCTCTGGTTAAACTGCTCACATCTCATAAACATTTGCAATCTGATATGAGGGGTTGCAATTAGACATTGCTTCAATTTAAATGCATGACGAGCCAAAGAGCACAGCTGAGAGCCACTGCTTGCGGCTGCGTTGCAATTTAATTTTCTAGTTCCCTAAATGGAGTTCAAAGTGTTAACGTCAGTTCCACTGTCCAGGGAGCTGAAGAGACTTTTCACATTGGCAGACACTGACCAACATGGTGTACAAACAAAAAACAAAAACATCTTATCAAAAGTAAGCACCATGAAGGTGAACAAGTTGGATAATACACTTCTAAAATCCACAATTAACCGTATCAGGAGTTGGATGCCGTCATGCAAATGTTTGTTCCAGCCTTCTGTGTTTTGTGTGTGTGGGGCTGAGAGTATTACTTTACTTTTAATAAGCCCTATAATGTTAAAAGTAGAAATGGTTGTTGGGTTACATAAGGCTTTGTCCACACCTTCCAGTAATCTCTCAGAGCAGGTCAGCATGGAGGATTGTGCTAGGCTATATTTATACATTACAGTAAGGCGGTAGAAGGTTTGACTGGCAGCAGGGTTTGATGGTTCGCTGCTGACATTTTTTTGCCTTTTAGTGGCTTGTATGGACCCGTGTGGGTGTTTGTTCTGTTGTGAATCCATCGATTATTTTACATTGTTTAACTGGCGTGAAAAACTAATAGGTCCAATAATAGATCTTCATCTTGTTTTACAACCCCAGTGTAAAATGATAAATAAAACTACCTTGTACCTTTACAGGCCTTTGAGAATGACAGAGACATGCACACAGATTGTTCAGTAACTACAATGATAATTTAAAAAGCTTGTCTATGAAAGGTAGCTCTTCACAACAGACACTGAAAACATGAAAATGTAAAAAAATAAATGCCTCCTCCCATCGAGCGAAGTAATTCCTTTTCCTCTCCCTGACTATTGAAGTGGACACATTAATTCAAGTTGCGCTTTCAAGTCTTATTCTGATGGTTGTTTATCCCCCCTCTTCCTTTCGTTTGCAGTAGCTACCTCTTATACTGGGTCACTGAACTAAGCTGTCTAAGCTTAACTGCCTTGTGGCTAATGCTAACTAAGTAGCTGAGCAACAGCAGGTGGCATCGACACGACTCAGATGTGCTCATATGCTGCATCTGCAGAGTTAACAGAGCTAGACGCCTTCACCCTATATGACAACATAAGATCCGCTGCAGGTGGACGGGTTTTATAAACAGTTAGCAAAGATCTGAGGTGAAGAAAGCAGCCACCTCCCACCGGGAGAGGAGGATGGTGTTGAGAGGATTATCCATATTGTTACGTAATCTCAGCTCCTTTTACTCACTAGAAAGGTACTTTTATTAATTCACCTCAATTACTGGAACATTTTAACTGTGAGTGAAGAGAAGGTCCCAAACAAATCTGTGTGTTTTCTCACCTCACCTGAGGGTCAGGAGGTGTGCAAACAGAAGGCAGGACACATGATGTGTGTGTGTGTGTGTGTGTGTGTGTGTGTGTGTGTGTGTGTGTGTGTGTGTGTGTGTGTGTGTGTGTGTGTGTGTGTGTGTGTGTGTGTGTACCAGCTGTGTCAGCATCTACATGCTAAACTGGCCTCCATCTGCTTGTCGTGTACAGTGTCACCTATTGTCCAACCTGAGGCTTGCTATATGACAATATTACGTTCTTAAAAGAGATAAGAAGTGCAGACATTTTTCAGAGATTGGACAAACTGATAAACACTGGAAAATATTGTCTTTACTATATATGCATCATAATGCAAGTAGTGCTCAGTGTTCAAATATTTAAATTTGTATCTGCATACATATGTTTGTCAGTGGTAGAAAAAGTATTCAGATGTTTTAGTTTTAGTAAAAAGTACCAAAAACCACAGTGTAGAAGTACTCTGTTACAAGTTTTGTTCAAAGTTTTATTTGGGTTAAAGTACATAAGCATTAGTAAAAGTACTCTTTATACAGAATGGCCCACTTCAGAGTAATGAATATTATATTATCAGACTGTAATTGTTGATATATCAATATGTAAGTATCACTAATGTTGCAGCAGATTAAGGAGGAGCTAATTTGAACTATATGCTGCCATGTATCTTAATCTGTAATCTATATAAAATCTATCATCATTTCTTAGTAGGTTGTTGTTGAATATCAATTATATTTTGTATTAAACTGAATCTGTAAAAAGTAACCAGTTACTATATCTGTCAAATACATTTAGTGGAGCAAAAATTACAATATGTCATTCTGAAATGTAATGGAGTATAAAATAAATAATAAAAGTAAAGGAGCATAAAATGGAAATACTAGTAAAGTACAAGTACCTCAAAATGACTTATACTTAAGTAAATGTACATAGTTACATTTGATCTCTAGCCTGTGTCCACACGTTTGATGTTTCTTTCAGGTGTTTAGATTTAGACATTACCATTTGTATGTAATGTGTTACACGTACAGTGTGTGAGTTTGTGTTTGTGTATATGCATACAAGTGGAATCAGTGTGTACCTGCTGAGTAACAGTGTGGGTGAGTCAACATCCAGGTAGGCTTAGTGTTGGCTGACCTATATATACACACAGACAGCTGGACTGGACTGCAGTCCTCAGTCCTCAGTCCAAACAGTTTAAACAGCTTCTGCAAAACACAAAGCTGTTAAAAACACGAGATAATACATTTGCAATACTGTCCTGAGAAATTTAAAAAAATGAATCCGCATAATCTGTGTTGTCTGCTCATGAACAGATAAATGGATAGCGTAGCTTGTCAGATTTCATACAGGAAGTGTATTTGATTGCGTTTAAAATTGGCAGATGGTCACCTATAAGCCGTACACTTCCTGTAAAACATGGTTGTACAAGTGCTTACCTATTTGTTCTATTTTTTTTTGTTTCAGATATGATTGTTAAAGTTATTCAACAAAACATGGGGGGAATCAAAGTAGAAGAATGGAGAAAGGTATGTTTGATTTAAGTGATAACTGGGATGAACTTAATCTTGATATTGCAATGTTTTGATATTTGTTGATTTAATTAATACTTGTGTATTACTTGTTTATAGATTGTGTGTGCCATATGAATGAAAATAAAACCTATATGGTAATATATAAAGCCTCAGTATTTTTGCAATATTAGTCTCAAATACTTTGGACACATTATAGTAAGAATCACAATTAGAGCTGTGAGCAAGACTTTTGGGATTCCCTTGGTTTGATTTTAACTTGTTAGCAGTAATTTCAACCAACTTTTGTTTTCATATTTTTTTCTTCCTTGACTCTTAATGTTGTCTTCACATGCCTCTATAGAAACAGGAATTTTGCTGCCTCCTAATCTGTTGGCTGTCACACTAACCTTTTTTTGTTTGTCTTTTCTTCTTGCTATGGATTTGTGTGTTTTGTGTGTGTTTTGTGTTTGTTTGTGTGTGTGTGTGTGTGTGTGTGTGTGTGTGTGTGTGTGTGTGTGTGTGTGTGTGTGTGTCGGTGTGTGTCGGTGTGCACTTACTATGGGGTCACAGCCAGAAAATGTGGTCCTATTACTACAGGTAAACTCCTCGTGTGTGCTCAAATCTCATAAAATCCACACTACGATGTCTCAAAAATAATTCTGATGATTGTATGAATCCTCTCCTCCTGCAGTGGATCTACTACGAGGCCGGATTCTTCATTTGTGCGACCATCGGTATCACGTTCGTGGTCCTCACGCCCATCATAGGCATGTGTTTCTGTGTGTGTCGATGCTGTGAGAACTGTGGAGGGGAGATGCACCAGAGACAGAGAAAGAACGTCGACTGTCAGAGAGGTTTCTTCACTGCCTCGCTCATCGCCACCTCCATCTTCATGATGTGAGTCATCATCATCTTCTTTATCATTATTATCATCTTGTTTATTGTCACTTTAAGGATTATATTTACTTTTCATGAGAGAAATAAATCTATTATTAGTGTGATTCTGTTCTCACTATGTACATCTTGGACAACTATATTCTGAAGACTCGTATACTGCTACAAAGGTTTTGAATGTACTGTGCTGGATACTGGAAAAATCTATATGTTAATATATTCCTTCAAATGATTAGATTTTAAGATGTACAACAGAAAGGGAAGCATGTCTTGCCTGTGAAGGTTCTCAGTCATCCAGGTCATAGTTATCTAAGGAAGCGTGTCTTGTTTTGTCTTGTCAGAGATCATAGAAAGCAACGAGTACACAAGTGCTTTCTGATTTTGAATCCACCCTAACACGCTGAAATTGACTATTAAGGGGCATCCTGGATGCTCAGAGGTTAATGTGTCGACCATGAACCACAACATTTTTCACTTGAGTCCAGCCAGAGGCCTGTGTTGCATTTCTCTCGCCCTTATTTTCTGCCATCTCTTCAGTTCAGTGTGCTTTATTTATTTGAATGTTTCATTTAAACAATTTTGCCAAAGCAGTTTCAAAATTAAAAGTTTACATTTGAAAAAGACATAACAAGATTAATCCAATCAAAATAATTCAATTTAGCAGTAATAAATTACAAAACAAAAATAACAAATATAGATTCAGTGCAAACTACAAATAAAAGTGAACAAGATTCAGTGTGCTGTGCAGCGAATGTTAAGTGCAACATTTAGCTGAATCACTCGCTGTCCCTCAGGTTGTGACACTGGGACACATCCTTGGCGGCAAGGTTTGTCATATGTCCTTCTCCTCGGATTATTATTAATTTATTGTTAGCTTCAAGTTCTTTAAAATCCAATATTACTCGATGGAATTTCTCAAAATAACATCTGTATTAAAGGCAATCAACACTAAATTTGACAAGCAAAAGTTACTACAATGTTAAATTATTAATAACAAGGTTCATAAAAGTCAACAGAAATTTCATTATTCAATGGTATCAAAAGTAGACAAATTTTCATTGTAAACAAATCAAGGGGTGTACAAGCAGTTTTGTTGCATTGTTATTGTATGTTTATGTGTGTTTATACTTTTTAAAAGAGTGTGCTGCTGATTTAGCATTGAACTCTTATAACATTGTCAGACTCACAATGGACAGTTTAAAAAAAAAAGATCTCTATCGATGCAGTAGAACCAGATACATCATCTTTTTCATTCCACACATCCTTCCTCTTACCCACAATGCAACTTGAGCACTCACAGTTTAGCAAGCGATTCGGGTTGGTATGCCTGTAGTGGCTAATGTGGGTACAGCAGAGGTCTTGTTACCTCACCATATACTAACACCACACCCCCAATTTATTCATTTGTGGCTCCTTTACTTTAAAAGTAGTACTCTCCGAGACCTGTAAACAAACTTAGATGTATAAAATCAGTGGAGTTACCCTTTAACAACATCCGCTCACACACAGACTGGAACATGAATGCGGTTTACCTGCTGTGGAGGAAACAGGTGCTCAGGTCGGAGAAATACGATCCAGACTGTGCGGGACAGTTAGGTGTTACTGATATCACTTGGCTGACTGTGAGAGGCCTCTCTGTCTGAATGAGCGCTTTCACATCACAAACATGCATGCTCACACACAAACACACACACACACACACACACACACA
The DNA here is from genome assembly GCF_014851395.1 of Micropterus salmoides. Taxonomy (NCBI): domain Eukaryota; kingdom Metazoa; phylum Chordata; class Actinopteri; order Centrarchiformes; family Centrarchidae; genus Micropterus; species Micropterus salmoides. The sequence continues at coordinate 6,498,736 of NW_024040263.1, forward strand.
CACACATGCATACATAAAGGACTTTGTGGCCATTTGGAGATGTGGAGATATTATCTGATTTGTTTTTATGATTCGTTTATAGTCTCTCACACAGAAGGTTGCATTCTTGTTCTACTTCTATTGACATTCAGTCAAATCTTTGCTTCAGGCTCAGCAGAGTGAAAGAGATCGGTTATCTGGCAGGTAAATTAACACCATTCACAACATATTCATGAATTCAGGACTAACAAAAAAAAATTACTGCAAAAAATATTTAAAAAACAATACAGCTGAAAGCTTGCACGTCAATAGCTCAGCATCTTTGCAGGCATTATCATTATTCATTGTCACAGCATTATCCATCCTGCTTTCTTACTTTATTATAGTTAATTTGGAACAGTTTATCATTCACCATAACATTAAATGTACAGAATTTCTTAGGCAAACTTAAGGTAAAAGTCATTATCCATTCTCATCCATTTTCCTTGTTAAATCTTTACCGATCACAAATTAGGTGGATTCTAGTGAAAGAGGGTAGATGCCTCAAATATTGTGTACTTCTTTAGATCATGTAGATCTTTCCAGAGTTTTTTCATGTCTTCACTCAACTGGCAACAGTTACGACAACGTTCTTATTATACATACTCTAAAAGACAGGTTTATAGGATAAAAAAAAAAATTCTTGTTTCAAAGAATCCCACACACTTTAAATCACTCACATTCACAATTTGACCTGCTGAATGTCTGAAAATTGAAACATTAATAATAAAACAGTAAATCATACGATTGACATTGTGAAGGATTTTTCAGTTTTTTTCACGTTATACGATTTGACTGGCTACCCGTGGCCTCCTGAATCAAATTCAAGTCACTAATGCTTACATACAGGATGGCTACTGGATCTGCAACCGTCTATCTAAACTCCATAATTCAAGCTTACGTTCCTTCTCGGCCACTGTGCTCCTCCAACGAACGTAGCCTGGCTCTGCCATCCCTACTCACAAAGCAATCTCAGTCCCAGCTGTTCTCATCTGTAACATCACGATGGTGGAACGAGCTACCACACGCCATCAGAGCAGGGGCGTCCCTCTCTAACTTCAAGAAGCTCTTGAAAACTCATCTCTTCTGAGAACACTTCCTCTTATAACACCTCTGACATGCACTTCGTGGACTCCTCTTCTATCTCCTTACAATTCTCTTATATTGATTGCACTGTTTGTAAACTCTTACTTCTTCCCCTAGGTATTTACCCCAGTGATGCCGTACATGCTATTAGCTTGTATTTAGTGCTGTGCTTACTAGTATCTATTGTCACTTGTAGATCTCTTACTTTATTGATGCTTGTATGTTATTCCGCTAATGTAAGTTGCTTTGGATAAAAGTGTCTTCCAAATGAGTAAATGTAAATTTAAATTTAAATGTAACATTTGGATCAAACCTGTGAGCTATTTGTAACGACCCCTCCGCCTGATAACACTTCATTCATCTGATCAGAAGTCAGTTGTGAAAAAACAGACAGGCAGAGAAGATGTTGCTGTGTCACATTATGACACTTCAAAATCCACATTTCAAAATATAATTTTTTAAATAAACTCCTGCAAATGTAGCTGAGAAATATGACTTTGCAGGCTGATCACATGCCTTTGTGAATCCTCTGTGAGTGACTTTAAATGCACATGTAGAATAAATACATTTTAACGTAGGCATGCTGCCCTCTTCTGGTGAATATTGGTCACTGTTTATCTTTACTCATCCTCTGCGTGTGTGTGTATCTGTGTTTTAGTCTGGGAGTACTGATTGCCTATGCTGCGAACCATAATATCAGTGCCCAGATAAAGAGCACTCGGCGGCTCATTAACACCAATATGAGAGACCTGAAGACATTTGCTAATAACACACCTGCGGTAAGCCCTTGCACCAACACACACACACACACACACACATGCTTGTGCTTATGCTAGAGACACATACACCAACATTCATCATTTTTACTTCTCTAACGTGTAATTTGTGTTTTGTGTTGCAGCAAGTTGAATACCTGACAGCCCAGTACACCACGGCAAAGAACAAAGTCCTGTCAGACCTCGACAGTGAGTTGAACTCAGACTGTTTATATACAGTATTTGTCTAATATGTCTCAATTTGTTTGCCTGTGGCTCCCTGTGTTTACCTACAGTACCAATGTATAACTGTAGTGTTGTCATAAACCGTCTGATCTTTCTGTGTTTCCTGACAGACATTGGACCTTTGCTGGGTGGGAGGATCCACAGTCAGCTGGAGAAAGAGGTGGTTCCTTCCCTGGACACTGCACTGCGTATGGCAGGAGGTAACACACATTAGCTTTTAATACGACCCGCTGTTCAGTTGCAACAGTTAAGACACAGTATCTTATGCAGCACTGATGCTGCTGAGCTGAAACAATATCTACAGCCACATCTGATTGGTTATATTTGTTTCAACAATCATGTATAAATCTCTTCAGCCATGAACCAGTTTTGACACGTATAAAATACTGTTCATGTTTTATCACATAAGATGCTCAGAAACGTCAAAACCCCTAAACTGGTCAAACAAAACTTTGATCATGTTGAATGTTACTCAGTATGTTTTGTGAATTGTTGCCACACTTTCTTTTCACCTGCAGTTTCCTCTCTTGTGGTTTTATCACTACAGAATCGTGTGTCTTTTAAGGGCATGTTCTCACCATTTCTTAACTTTTCTTTTTGATTCCCTCACATTTCCTTTTATCTAAAGGAAAAGTTGAGAATGCCATCAAAGGTAATCAGAGCTGATCAGGACAAAGTGTTTCAGTGCTCGTGACTTGGTGTTAGTGGATCCTGGGTGACAGATACTATTGATCCGGATCCTGAACCACTGTCGTACCATGTAAAAAGTCTTGTATTGTCCTTTTCCTTCGTTGTCAGTGTAATCAGTGTTATTGTTATAATTTGGATAGTTCTGTGGTGGTTGCATTTTTTGTGTATGTGGTTCTCCAATATGTCAATCCAGAACAACACACTTGTGTGGACTATTTTACTAAAAGTAGTTTTTATCAAAATCTTGCTAACTTTTAGTGTCATGCTTCCTCTCACTCTTGTAGCCATGCGGGAGACCAAAGAGGCCCTGGAGAACGTCAGCTCTTCCTTGGAGGTTCTTCAGGAGGGCACGGGGAAACTTCATGCGAGCCTGTCGGGGGAGCGCGCCTCTCTGTCCAACACCCTGTCAGACCCCGCCTGCACTAATGGCGCTGTGTCTCACACCTGCAACACCATCCGCTCCACACTGTCCCAGCTAGGAGTCAATGCTGACTTCTCCAGGGTACCAAGGAATTTATAATTGTCTAACGCATTAAATGGGAATCAGAACCTGGAAATTGCCAGCAATATTTCCATATATACTTAACTTCACTCTTTTTCTCTTTCTGTCAGCTCCCTGATCATACCATCAGTCATGCCTTGGACAATGTCAACACCGTCTTGAAAACAGACCTCAGCAACATTGTACAAAAGGTCAGTCTCTGTCTCTAGCTCTTTGTCATCCTCATGTTCATCTTGTCACTTTCTTTTTCACCCATCATATTCTTACAAAACGCATCCTGGTTGAAAGAAATGTATATCTTATTCTTAATCGTCTTTCCTCTCTTACTTTCCACCACCAGGGTTACTCGTCCTTTAACGATACACCAAGACTGGTTAAAGAACAAACTAAAAACATTGTCACAGGTACACAAATGTATATATACTGTATGTATGTGTATTTAGTTAGTGCCTAACAAATTAAGATGTTTTCCCCTTCCTCTTTACAATCTCTGACCGTAGTCTTTCACTTTCATATTTTTTCTTCTCTCACCTTCACCTGCATACTTGTGAATGATGAAAACACAGCTCTACCTCGTAAGTCCCTTTTCACTTTTTGTTAGACCCTGTTCTCCTCAATTTTGTCACCTCTGAGTTGACAGCCCTACTAATTGAGACCGAAAAAAAGTTATGTCATGTTGCATTCTGATTTTTTGGTTGTCCTTTTGTTTTTAGGAGTAAAAGGCATGCTGGACAAGATTGGCACAGAGATTAACGACTTCTCCAAGATGTTCCCAGTGGAAGCGTCTCTGGCCAATTTCACCATTTTCCTCAACCAAGGACAGAAAAACATTGAGTCCTTTTACCCACAGATTGACCAAATGGATTTCTACAGGTTTGTGCATGTGTGTTTGTCTGTGGACACTGTGGGAGCAAAAATCTATCACATTATGGGGACAAACTTCCCATCTTGGGGGGCAATGAAATGCCAGATGAGAATTATCCAACAAATCTGCAGCTCCCCTTGGCTTTATGTAACTCTATTAACAGGCTTCAGCTCATCGCTTAGCTGTTCAGCCTGCAACTTTACTCTCAGTTCTCTCAGAGAAAAAGCTCTAAAAATCCAATGTACAGTACCTTCTCATCACCAAACACCAGACAGACATGGTTAGCAACTAGCTGATGAAAATAGTGGAGCATTTAGCAGCTAAAGAGTCAGATATTTCCCTTAGGAGTAGGTAGTGATGAAAAACAGAGCTATAAAAGAGTGAATCTTGGGCTTACATTTATCAGGTGGCCAGAAATACATCTCCAAACAAAAGCTAATGTTGCTCCGTAACTGCTGGATGTGCTGCAGGTGGATCGGCTGTGTGGCAGTGCTCTGCATGGTCGTCCTTGTCCTGGCCTTCAACATCCTTGGACTGCTGTGTGGCACCTGTGGCTACGACAAGCAAGCTACACCAACAACCCGAGGCTGCCTATCAAACACCGGCGGCAACCTGCTAATGGCGTATGTTACCAAAAGAACAGTCCCAACACAATATAATAAATAGGGGGTGATTGACACAGCCTAGACCTAAACAGCAGACATGTTGACTTATAATACAGGTGTTACCTATAACAATAATATTAGCTATACCCATATTAGTGTGCAAGTTCCAGGTCCTTGCTATTGTGCGTGTTGTCTCACTGCTACTTCTGTAGCTAAATGCAACAAAGCCATGCTGTGCTTTTCTTACTCTGACAAGACCAAATGTCTGCTGTGAGAAATGTTTATTACTTTATCATACATGCAAAAGATAATGAGTGAAATATAAGTTAGTGACAAGGACTGAGGAGGGGTCAAAAATCAAACTTCTTAACTTACTGAGACAGTAACATTTGAAATGTTTGGTAAAACTTTACATACAGTTTAACAATGCACTAGAATAATATCCATAGATGTTATTTCATACATTAATGAAGAGCACCTGAGATGCAGTAGATTTTACTTTTTACTGACACATTGTAGTCTATTGATAGGAAGGATAGCCAAAGTTCAGTTTTATACACATCTAGGTCCCACAATTTACCATTTGTGCAGCCTTGTCCGTGCTGAAAAAAGTTATTATTAGCAGGTACTTTTTTAGTTCAGCAGCTACTGAAAAGTGAGCAAACAATGTAAAATTGGATGTCTCTATGTCCATTAATTAGGCTGAAGGTAAAACCTAAGACAAAGGGAAAAAATAAAGCAGAAATGTTGATTATGGAAGGTAGGAAACAGAGACTATAAGATAACTTTCTGTGTGATTAATGTTTCCCACACTCTATCTCTTGCTCTTTCAGTGGGGTGGGCTTTTCTTTTCTTTTTGCCTGGGTGCTGATGGGCATCGTGACCATCTTGTTTGTTGTTGGTGGCAACGTGGAGAAGCTGGTGTGTGAACCGCTGGCTAACCGACAGCTATTCAAGGTACTGAATTCAAACTCTCTTCCTTCCTGAATCATATTATATGCACTCTGCCTCTCTCTGAGTTTATCTTGGAGAGAGTTTTATCTCAGCGGGATAGCGTTAAAGAACAGGCAACACTGTGGCTCTGTGCTGATGAATATGCATGTGTGTAGATCATAGACACACCATTCCTGGTTCATCCCGCCAAGAAGAACTTCCTTCCTGGGATGCTGTTTCAGAATCCGAACATTGACTTGACTTTGGGAAGCATGTACAGGTAACATGCCAACAGCTAATACTGTTCATACTGTACATAGGGCGCACTGAACTGATTTACCTCCTGGGCTTTGCATTTGCACATTCAAAAGACGTTTGTTTTCTGCCCCATGAAGACTTTGTTTACTGCAATTTGCCGTATGTGCGTCTGATTATAGACAGTGAAGAGAAAAATGAAAAACACTTATTATCCAATGTTTGTACTACAAATTAAATTTTTTGGCTTTTTTTGTTCATTCAGTTTTTTATTGTTCTAAGTAAAAAAAACAATTTTATATTTTCAAAACAAACTAAAATAAACTAAAAGAATGAGCCTTACAAGTAAACATAAATTTACCCTGGTGGAGTTTCAGTGTGTGATGATACTGTATTTGTCTCGTAGGGAGTGTTATGAGAACAATGGTCTGTACCATGCTCTGCAACTGGAGACCATGTTTAACATCAACTCCTTCCTCAACAGAACTGTGGTAAGTGTCAGGTTACTGTGTGGGAATTGCTGATAATAAATCTGTGTTACTGATGCATGTTACTGATGGTGGAGCAAGATGAATGACAGTCTGGTAACTTGTGAGTTTATATGTATGTTTTACAGTACAACAGGGATCTGGGTAAAGTGTTTGAGAGTGTGCAGATCGACCTGAAGGACATTACACTGCTGGAGCAGGCTGGCAGAGACAACCTCATCAACTTTGCCAACTCTGGAATTGGACAGATCGACTATGAAGCCTACCTGGCTGAGGTAAAATCTGTGTGTGTGTGTGTGTGTGTGTGTGTGTGTGTGTGTGTGTGTGTGTGTGTGTGTGTGTGTGTGTGTGTGTGTGTGTGTGTGTGTGTGTGTGTGTGTGTGTGTGTGTGTGTGGTTGATTGGGTTGAAGTTTTATTTAAGGTTAGGCTAAGCCTTCAGGAGTTAATACAGTGTCCACACACAGAACAGAATTGTTGTTCTTTTAGTATAACTGTATAACTGTTGAAATATGAAATAAAAAAAAGACAATCTTAAAAAAAAAACTCTCTCTATTATATAACACTAATCTATTTGTGATAAAAAAAAAGAGAGAATTAAGCACAACTATACCAAATCCAGTTTGAAATCTAAAGAAAGCTATGCAAATTGAGGGAATCTTAAACAATATTATCCGTGCTGCTTCATGAGTGAATGTCTCTGTTTGGTTGTTGTAGGTAAATAAGGGAGTCACTATCGTGGATCTCCTGTCGTTCTCTACTGACCTGGAGGCTCAAGCCGACCAACTGGTGAGTGTCATCATCATTGTACCAACAAATTAAAGCAACAGCATGATTGCTTTTTTCATTCAAATGCTAAAATCATAAAGAAACGTCATAAAAGCGAGGTTTTGCACACAGTGTTATACACATTGCTTTGAAATACTGTTATTGAGGGTTTTGAGGATCCCCATGCAGGTTATTCTGTACATAGAGTAACTTGTCTAAGATGAGGTAGGCTGCGTGGACCTCTCACATTTAGTTTACATTCAAGTTTAGCTTATGCTGCTAGAGTACTGCTAACTGCTAAAAGACCTAAAATGAATCATCTACATCCTACTGTCCCTTTAGATTGTTGATTTGGCTGGAAATAATTTGGACCAAAGGAGTTCACTTTAGACTTTTTTTTGGTGGGGGGGAGGTGTTTTTACTCTGACAGCACATCTTTCCGCCTTCTTTTCAAAAGAAAAATCAGTTTGCAATTCAGAGCATCTTATGACAAGTATTATAAGTTTAAGCTGTTTGTTTTGTTTATCTTAATTAATATTGATGTACATGTTGCAGACTGTAGGAATGAGATAGGAAACAAAATATTCTTAAACCAATTAGTCCACAAATGCAGATCGACAGCCCCTCTAGAAAAAGATTTTGCTTTGAGCTCAGTGACCGGGCTTGTTGGTCTGAACAAGACACCCATTCACCCTGAACACACACACGCGCACACACACACACTTTTATGGCACATGCATAGCAAATAGTACAGGAACTGTTGCCATTTAAAAACACATGGGACATGCAACAGAAGGATTAGTGTGTGTATGTACTGTATGTTCTAAATATGGAAAGAATAATCAGTCATTGAGTTAATATTCATCACCTAATTATCCAAACTGCTGTATCCTCTGCTCTTTGTTTGTGTGTGTGTGTGTGTGTGTGTTTTTTTGTTTGTTTGTTTACAGCCACGTGGGGCTCTAGAGAATGCACTGAAAGGACACGCCAGCAGTATCAGACAGATTCACAGAGAACAGGTGGTTCCCGTGGAGCAAGCAATGGTAATCACTTCTCCCACAACAAAAACATGCACTAATGCCGCATTAAACACCTACATTTCAAACATACGCACAAGCTAATACACACAGATTTACAGTATTTTACTTTAAGAGAGTTAGTTAGACTTTATTGTCCCAGGGGCGAAATTCTTTTTCATAGCACTTTACATCACAGGAAAGACACCAGTGGTGGAATGTAACTAATTAATTACATTCACTCAAGTACTGTACTTCTATTTTCTGCTACCCCATACTTCGTCTCCTCTACATCTCAGAGAGAAGAGCGTCGCCCTGTTTAGGGCTGCTTTGGCTACAGATACCAGGCAACATTACAAGTGTTACATATTTAATTGGGTATTTTGCCAAAGCGAGCCTTCTGCACCTTGGGGACCTGTGACTGCAACCAAAGGGCAGTACAGTGAAGTGGAGATTTAGTGGGTCTGTGATGTCCTGTTGTATTATATGTGCAATGCGTATGATGGCCTTAGAACTGAGCTCTAAGAAGTTAGGTGTGGGTAGAGCTACAATTTTGGCAGCAGTGTTGGTTACAGTGTTGTTACAACAGTAGGAGGAGATGGGTGGTAAGATAGAATCCTTCGAGTTTACAGATGGCTCATTCTTTTTTGAATGTCCTTTGTATGCTGGTCAAAGGTGAGTTTATTGTCCAGCATGAATCTGAGATATTTGAAGCTGTCAACCATTTCAACTGTTTTGTCATTGATGAGGATGGGATGTGGGAATGATGGTGTACCTGTTACTATTTCTTTTGATTTCCTGACATTTATACAGTACTGAACAAAATAATAAACTCAACACTTTTGTTTTTGCCCCCATACATCATGAGCTGAACTCAAAGATCTAAGACTTTCCCCTTGTGTTGCGTCTAATTTTGTTGTGTAGGTAAAGGTGGTTGTGCTCCCACCACTGTGTCTGCTGTCTTATGCAGTTGTAGGTAACAAACAACAAACAAAATTTAGAATTTTGAAATAATCAGATCACAAGTTCAAAACAAACAACATTAAAGCATACATTTTAAGCCACTAATATTTAAACCACATAATATTAGTAAACATGTGTCTCTGTTAGCTGCTCTCCTCAACTCCTTTCTCTCTTTCTTTTTTCTTTTGTTAAATGGTGACAGAAATATGTCAAAGCGCGGGTAAGACGCTGTTGATACACAGCAATGTGACAGTTCATCTGTGCGTGTTTGTCGTAGCGCTGTTGTTAATGTTGTGAGAGGTGACGTGGTGGCGTATTTGTTCATGAGTACTTAGACATGTACTTGTGCTCTGTTTGGTAACAGTTTGTCTCCTTACACAGAGTACCCTGAGCCAGAGTATCAAGCAACTGCAGAGGATGTCCAGCGAGCTGCCGGTGAGGATACAAAAACACTATACTGTTACCCACAGTTTAATTACAGCCTTCATATGTGTCAAAATCAACACCAGTCCACACAACAAATCAACAAAAAATGAGACATTGTAGGGTGATACATTGTATTATACATTGTGCATTGTACATTGTATTTGAAGGTCACATCTTATTCCATGTTTGTTTCCACAACTAGCCTTTCTACATTAAATACAACCATGTTGTACTGCTGACTTCCACATGAGCTCTGAAATAAATAAAAATAAATAAAATAAATGATATACAGTATTACTGTTGTGTATTAGCACATAGATGAATATTTAATGAAGTCTCAAGCTACACAGAAAACATATCCACTCTTGATTGTTTGTTATACTTCTATATTGTTAAGTGAAAATAAACAGCAAAAAGTTTACTAAAGTTAAATGATCTCTCTTTCTCTCTCTCTCTCTTTTAGGTCAAGGTCACAAATATCCTGAGTGCCATCGATGCAGCAGAGTACCTCATCACTCATAACGCCTCCCACGTGGTGAAACAGGTAAAAAAAACAAAATAAAAACACAACAAACACTATTGTACGTTTATATGAGCCATATTTAACTGGGTACATGTGGCATTTCAAGAAAAAAAAGATCTTTAGCAAAAAAATAGGAAGGTTTAAGGCTGTAGTCAAACATTTACTGACATGTTTTCTTCTCTGTTGGTGTCTAGGAAACAAAGGGCTACACACAGAGCTTGGTAGGATACTTCAAACAGTACACAGAATGGATTAAAAGCTCAGTGAGTGTTCTACCAGTTTTCTATGATGTATCCTTTAAAAGCTGATGGGTTCAAAATTTACAGTAGAGAGACAAGGTACATTCACATCCACCAGTTTTTAAGCAGCTTCAGATTTAAGATTAAAAAAACCTGAGTGGAAACACCGGAAACCCTCAAAATATTGCAAAAAAGGAAACGTTGGTCAATAAATAAAAGCAAAGTGCGACAAAGTGCAATGGAAACAGACTAACAGACTTAAACAATTGTCACCAGAAGGAAAGATGAAATCCAAAGCAAATGTGTTTCTGTAGTGTTGGATTTCTACTTGATGATAGTGAATGAACAATAAAACTCTATCCTCTCTCAGTAATCGAGTTGCACCATTTAGAGTGAAAGCCTTAGAGGTTCTCTGATTGTAACAGTCCAAGATTTAAATAAGAAGGTTGAGTGTCCATAAGTGAAGGATCTTTCCACTGCTTCACACATACTTTCTTCTAGTTGTAAATTGGACTTTCATAAATACACTATAGTCTATACTTTGGGGAGTTTTGTGTAAATACGCTGATGTGTTTATTTTCCCCCTACAGCTGACTGCAGAGGTGGCCCAGTGTAAACCCATCAGTAACATTGTGGACAGCATGGAGATAGTAGGCTGCAGCTTCATTGTCGATTCAGTGGTAAGGCACCAGAACACTGTGGTTATCTGTGTGTGTATGTGTGTGTGTGTGTGTGTAAGGCTGCTAAGGTGCACTGATTCATTTCACAGCTGTATGTACAATACATGATTTCAACTAGAAATATAAACGGCTCTTTGACAGTTTCAGGGAGCTCTGGGATGAAAGCTGTGGAGTCACTCAGCCACACATATGAGAACAGTTTGTTCTTAGGTCTCCGACTACCTCACGCACACACACGCACACACGCACACAAACACACACACACACACACACACACACACACACTGAGATGAGATAGAGTCTGGTTTGAGGCAGGACAAGGCAGTTACATACACATAGATTATTCACAGGTTTTATTACAGTCCCGAGTAGTTGTAAAGTTTCATATTTACATATCAGCTATATATCATGCATGTGAGTTTGTGAGAGGTTAACGAGAGCCTGAATAAGCCACAGAATGTGGTCAATAGAAACAGAGATTTTATTCATCGGTGCTTCAGCAGAGCCTGCAGCCACTGTTGTGACATGCAGCGCATTTTTATGTTCAGATGATCTGTCCTATGTGTGCCTTGAACTGTGATGTGTAAATTTCTTGTGCATCCATGTGGACATGCCTTTGTCAGAACTGTAGATGGGAAATTCTGTCTAAGGTTTGAAACTAACAATTTTTTACATTTTTGATTAATCTGAAAATTTAATTTTCTTTGTATACTTTTAAGTCTTTAAAATGTGTGAAAATTGTGAAAAATCATGATTTCCGAGAGCTAAGGAGACATCTTCATGTTGCTTCTCTTGTCTGACCATCAGTCCAAAATCAAAATATATTTGAATGACGATCATAATATAAAAAAGAAAAGTAAGGAAGCCTCGTTTGAGGAGTGGTGGAAAGCAGCAAAATAGATTTACGCAAGTACTGCATTTACATTTTCGTACTGTAAAATTACCATTGACACTAATTTGTACTACTACTATGTTAAACTACTCAACACATACAGTTGTCAAAATCAGGTCCACTTTATCCAAATATGACATTAAAACACCCAGTTACTCTGGAGGAGGCCATTCTGCTGCACGAGTACTTTTATTGTATCTACTTCGAGTACAATACACTGTGTTATTGCTACTTTGTACTTACTAATTAAAAGAAGTAATGATACACTGCATCTGAGAAGATGAGCTGACCAGCTTTTCTTCAAATGGTACAATTAATTATTTGATCATTTACAGTTTTTTTCAATTGCTAGCCTGCGTTGGTCAAAACTGAATTCACATTGTCAAAACTCTTCACACAGTCAGCGCAACAGAAGTGTATGTGGACCAAACTGTGAATCATTTTTCATTGCTTTCACACAAAATGCATTCAATGACCCCTATCTCCAAAATTCATGATTTCTTTTCTCATTACTACTTCACTACCTGCAAAACACTGCAAATTTCCTGCATTTTTTCTGTAGCTGGAAAGATTTATATAGAAAATCTGTTTTTCATCCATTTTATGTTTTAGAGAAATATGTGGTTTTACTGTAAAACTGCAAGCTGAGTGTAAAGCAAGAAATGTGCTTGTATTTTAGCAGAATTGGTTCATGGGGATGAAACATCAATTACAGACTGCGGTCATTGGTCATCACTGAAAAAAACTGAATGTCAGGAACTTCTTTTTTTCACAAGTAAATTACTGAATGCAGTTCTGATTCATTCTTGTAACATATACTATAGTACAGTCAGTAAAGTAAAAATATGTTACAGGTTTCTTCCATTTTTTCTCAGTCGCTTTGGTACATTTGCAAAACTATTTGTATTGGTAAACTATGGCTAAACTTTTGATGACAATGATTGAAAATGCACAAGGCTGTACTTTTTCTGTATGGCATAGATACATGTCAACAGTACAGAGTTACACTAAAACATTGCAAGAGATTGGACAGGATTCCCAGTTACACTTTTACTGTATGCACTGTAATTTGTTGACAGAACATGTCATTGTGATGCAGAAAATAAAAAAAACAAGACTATTTTACAGCACTGCATAGCACAACGGAAACAATTAGAAAATAAGAAATGGAAACATGAAAACACCCCCTCCGGCTGATGTTCATGTCTGTTGGGCCACAGATTCTTATTCACAGCACAACAGATCAGAACTTCATCAATTTACTGTAGGACACCTTTACAAAACAAGCCTAATAGACGTATGTAGGAAAATGCAGATTATAACGTGTTCAACCATTTTGCATGTAGTGACTTACGCACTGACATACAGTAAGCAATTGATAATGTAGGAAACAGCAGACAAATGTACATAATCATTTGCATAAATGTGTCAAATCATGTGCAATTTGCAATTTCTGAAAAGACTGAGAAATTGCTTTTACATATGATGTGCACAAGCGACTACATGATGTGGAGGTTGAAAAAGTAGAATTTCAATTCTGATCTGAGAAATGTATCAAAGTGACTAAATTCAACATTTATATAATAATATCACTGACATTTCAAGGATAAAAGTCCAACAAATTTACGTAATGCATTCTGTTGTTGCCAGTGTTTTGGCTGAACGAGTTTATTTTGAGGCTTATATGAAGTGTTTTGGTGGTTTGAGTGACTTTTGGAGGTGAGATTAACTGTTTGGCCAGGATGCATGTTGGTAATGCAGACTGTGTGAAGAGTTTTGAAAAAGTGGCTTCAGTTTTGACCACTGCATCTTAGCAATAGAAAAAAACTATAATTATTTTAGTGTGTGACAGGAATGCATTGAAGGCTATGGAACAACGTGGAAAATGTTGTGTAAACCTGTTTTCCAGAACACATTCTGGTTTGGTCTGGGAGGCTGCTGCATCTTTCTGGTTCCCAGTATCATCTTCTCCGTCAAACTGGCCAAGTATTACAGAAGGATGGACACAGAAGACGTCTTTGAAGAGTGAGTCTAAACGCACACACACACTTTGTAAGAAGACAGAAATTTGAATTAGTTTTGCTCTTAGTTTTTCTAAATCTTTTCTGTGGATCAAAAGAATTAATTAATTCTCTTCTTTCGTTTTCTCTGTCATTATTCCATTTCATCATTCTCTCCATATTTTCTCCTCATGTTATTGTCCGCTCTCTCTCTCTCCAGCTCCTCTTACCCGTGGCTTGTTGCACTTTGATGTTTGTCCGCTAGGAAGGCGTCCTTTTGTCCTCTACCACGTGCCCACTCCCTGTTTGGTATGGGATACTTTAAGGCTTTGGATCGCCTCCCATCTTTCTGATGCTCTTTCTCTCTTTGCATGGATCTTCATTTCATCATCTCCTCCCGGGTCTTTCTCCTCTCTTTCGAATTTATTTGCATCTTGAGCGACGCTCTCTTGAGGATCACTCCATCTTTGCTGCTTTCACTGGAGTCTTCCCATCCTCTTTCTCAACCTGTCCACTTTTGCTCTAGTCTTGCAGTATGGGTAATACAAGTAGTCATGATGAACAAGTGTGCGATATCCATGGAGACCTCGCTGTGATCAGGTACCAGCAGTGTCTCTGCTCGCTTGCATGCCGCGGTCTTAATTGGTGGAGAGATATTTTTGTCTCTCTGACTGAGAGCCAGTGAGACATCTGTTACTTTTCTTCACAGAGTTTATAAATAATTACCCATATGTGTGTATCTGTGTGTGTGTGTGTGTGTGTACATGTAGATATAGCTCTCCCTATAACGACACTTTGACCCGGTTCCCTCGGGCCTCTGCTCCCCCGAGCTACTCCGACTGGTGACCCAAGGCAACGTTCTCCTCGTCGATGAGGTACTGATAGTCAGTTTTTCCACTAACCCTCATCTAACAACGTTAACAAACAACTCAAACCATCTGAGAACCATGTAATCATCATCAGTCTGATTTCAGGAGATTTTTCTTCCTCTTTATTTTTTCTTCTTGTTTTCTTGTCATCTTCATCCTTTCATCCATCACCATTGTCTCTTTTACTCGTTGATGTCCATTTAAACACCGGGACTCAACAAGGAAGAGTTACTAAAGATGGAGCTGGTTTAAGCTGAAGACCCCTTATACTCCTGACACTGGCATGTGTGCTGCATCTAAATTGTGTGACAGATGCATGTGTTTGTCCTTGGATCTGTTCGGCATGTCGGAGGCGTCCTGTAGGGAGAACAAACATTTCGTGGTAACAAAGTGTTAACTCGTGTGCTTGGGGTGGGAAAAAAAATTTAAGTTGTATAGGAAGTTGAGCGTGTAAATAAAAATAAACACAACAATATCATAAATACAGAACTAGGTGTTGAAGATGGCGTCAAGTTATGGCTGATGCAGAATTTTGCAAGTGATCACATCAGTTATCCCTCAACATTTCTTCCTGCTGGAATTATCCAGATATCTTGCTAGATTTTGAGTAATTGTTTTGTGAAAGTGTGCTCACAAGAGTATCTAAAGTGAAAGTTCAATCTTGTATAAATGATCATGTGCCTTTGATGTAGAAGGGAGGATTTATTTTTTGCATGATAATGCAAATGATAACCATAATGTTTATTTACATCTGGACTTTGTGTTGGTTTGCTCTTCTACAATCAATCAAAAAGAAAAGGCAGTGACAGTTTTTAAGTCAGACTAAAAAAAGGGACTCCTATTACTGTGGGGGGGGATTTGCCTTTGACGTAAACTAACACTCTTTTATGAAAATAAGCATGACTGCTGGTCTTGAGCATGCGCAAAAGCAAAGTAGCAGATAAACCCAGAATTGATGTCATTTTCTCTTGTTCCACAGCGGACAAGAGAACTGGAACTGATATTTCCCTCGTGGTAAGTGCTCATCTATCTGCTCTTCTCTTCATCCTCACAGGGATAATGAAAATGTTAAACACACTGTCTGACAATTGCAGGTCATTTCTGACATGGCTGACTATCTTTCCTAGGACCGCTGGACTTCTCCACCCTTCCCGTTCATCTTGTAACATTTCCAAGGACTAAAAAGTAACGACAACAATCAGGAACTGTGTGGTGAGGGCGTCCCACCCCCCAGAACCCCTTCAAGCCATTTGACAAGGACCTGTGATGCCAGCCAACTGAAATTTATAAAGTGTTTTCTCATACACGTCAGCATCCAGTAGCAGCAGTATCACAGCAGTCTTTCTAGTGTGTCATGCAGTACATTATCAACTATCATGTTCCTGCATAGCTAGTTTTACCTCTAGAGAATACTTGTTTCTACTTACATTGTCAGTTTTAACATGGTGACACAAGTGTACATTTTTTACACTTTCAAAACTTTTGAAAGTTTTATATATTTTTGTTAATGTTTGTTTTATAAAATGTAAGTAGTTTTTTTTAGTAGTATTAGTTATTTTCTTTGTGAATATTTATAATAAAGCTTGCAACATTTTGGCTCAAAAGGTTGCATCGACCAGGGAATTGGGGAATTTTAGTCCAACATTTTGGGAAATACACTTATTTGCTTTCTTGCTGAGAGAATAATAAGAAGATCCCACTTCTTTTGTTAAATACCAGCAACCGGTTAGCTAGTTTTGCATAAAGAAAAAGACAAGCAAATCTCATGACAATCCAGGGGATTACCAAAGACCACCTTTCCACTAGTACTGCTGAAAACCATAATTTGCGGTTTTACGGGGGAATATTGCTGTGTCAAAGTCAGAGATCAGAATTTTCCAGCTGAAATTTCCAACGTTCCAGGCACACAACGCCAAATGTAAACAAAAAACATGGCTGACCATGACAAGCTGATGTTTCTTACATACACAATTGAACTCTTATCAGTGCTGTTGCTGTCCCATTTTCAGCATGCGCTTTCATCGGTACGTCAGACAACTGTTTCTTCATAAAGTTGGGGTAGATGGATTTGCCCTGAGTTTACAGGTAGAAACTCCAACTTTCGTTCCGTTGTGCTTTTTTTAGTTTCCGAGTTATCTGGAACGCAGCATATTTCTTGTCTGAACTTATTAGAGTAATTTTTGTACGGACTGAACAAACAAGATATTACATCTTAATTAGTGAGCTTTAGGGGTGCTAGTATGTGGATTTTATTCCCTTTGTTCAGAGCCAGGCGAACGGTTCTCTTGTTTCCACACTTTGTGCTAAGCTAAGCTAACCATCTCTAGGCTGTCGCTTCATGGTTAGCATAAAGACATGAGTGTGCTAGTGATCTTCTCAGCTAACTTTCAGCAACAAAGTGAAAAAAGGAATTTCCTAAAATGCCAAACTATTCCTTTAAACACTGAAGAAGGAAACTGGCTGTTCAGTTTGGCTCCTGCTTGTCTAGATTATTAAAATCTTTGAGACATAAAAAGATTAGTCAAGAATTTATCCTGGTCCATTGCTACTACAAGAGGCAAAGTGTTACTAGCCTATTCGACACACACATAAAGATACATACACACATACACACATTCATACACACCCTAACAAGGTTTTCAGACAGCTAATGAACAAAATATGTGTGTCTTAGGCATTTCTCGCCAGACCATTAGTGAGGGCCTAGTTGCTTGTGTTTTTTTTCTTTCTTCGCCATCCTGTGGTTTGAGAAGTGCAACTCCCAGAAGCCTCTATGGTGTCAGAGGCCTGGTTGAGGAACACTCACAAAAACATTTAATAATACAGCTGGGGGTTGTGGTGAGGGAGCAAATCTGTGAATAAAAATGTCAGTCCAATAAGTGTCTGCTTTTTTATTCTTCCATAAACTCATGAAATGAACTGGATGGACTCACACGTACCCCATAGCAAAACACCCAGGAGGAAACTCTGATAGCATTTTAGTGCTCATAAATCACACAAATTATCTTTGAAGTGTGCTTTTGTGCTCTTTGAAGCTTTACATAAGCTCCGAACCACAGATAGGAATTATAAAAGGACATATTTGACAATATAAGAGAAGCAAATGTTCAGACAAGTATGACATCCATGCCTGCAAAACAACTTATAGCATGTCTTGCCAAAACACACAGGAATGCAGATAACATTCATGTAACATATGCAGAGCAGAATACACAGACACACAGCAGCTGAAAAGGTTGAGGTCTGTTTTGGGTGATTGGCAGGTTTGCAGGGAGCGATGGGGGTGCTTAGTGGTGGCGTGATACTGTTGCGTCCTATAAGAAGAGGACTACAGTATTTAAATTTAGGACAACATCTGTTCTAGACAACATAGTGTACACACACACACACACGTTTACTTTGCATTCCTGGTGTCTCTTAGAGGGAACTTTTTCTTAATTCTTGGCTTTTCATTGTATTTTGTTTCCTAATTACCAACTTGAGCATCTTTATTTAACTTTGTTTTTTGACTTTGCTGCTGTTTTCCCCGAAAGTTTGAGATTATGGGAAATGCTTTTTTGTTTTTATTTTTTTGGGAAGATCTGTACCACGCAGACAGTTTTCTTGACTTTAGATACGGATATTGCCACAGTGGCTGGCAAACAGCATTTGAAATGTCCATCTCCGCTCATACTTTTGCAAAGACAGCCCTTCCTTATAAGCTTTTGACATAGCACCTTGGGAACACAGGGATGAGCGAGCCCAGTCACCGCTTGCTCAAACTTGTTAATGCAAGACAGTTGAAAAAATTACTGTGTGAGCTTTGGCTGCACAGTTTGAGTTAATTAAGTTTATAAAGAAAAAACTATATCTGTGTATGTAGCTCTGTTTGTTATTGCAGCAGCAACTTCTCAGCATCTTAAGATGAACATGATGAGGTTTTTTATTATTACACGGTCAGAGATCAACTTTAAATCCTCAGCAAATAACGTCAGGCTGCAATTTGGCTCTTGACCCTCAGTCCTCTCCCCCTTCCTCTCCATGTCCTCCCTACGTCCTCCCCCCCCATCAATAGTGAAAGAACCTCCTATGTGAGATTATATAATGTCTTGCAAGTCTTTTTTTTAAACAATATTTGGCTTCATGTGTGTACCGTCCTTCAGCCTCCTTACTCTCTTTCCCCCCTAGGCTCCCACAGACTGCTTCCCCTCCCCCCTTTTCCTCCTCCCTCAGTTTAGGTTCTCCCCCTCCTTCCATCCATTTCTCCTATCACTATTTTAGTTTTGGTCGCGGCGTGCGTGGTGTGAGGGGGGTCACTGCTGGAGGAGGAGTTCAGCTCATCTGAATAATACTTCTTTGTGAGCTTCAGCCTTATAAAGTCACACTCAGATGCTTTCTACCCTTGCACACAGTAACCCTCTGTGCAGACACATACATACACATCATCCCACACCCTCAGCCATATATCACTAACACACCTAACGCCAGCATGAGAGCCAGGATGAGAGTGTTGCTGTTGTTCCTGGCATCGACTGTCTTTGTGTCAAATGCTCAAACCAACAACAGCAGCAACGACAACAAGCAGCAGCAGCAGCAGCCACAGCAGCATGATGAGCCCATCAAATTCATCACCAAGACCAAAGACTCCTGTACCATGGTGGTGTCTGGACTCGGGGACTATACTCGCCTGCGTGTCTCCTGCAAAGGTCCGAGCCAGGGCCAGACCCCGGGACGCTCCTACTACTGCGACTTCCAGGGCAAACCCAACCTATGCCGTGCCTACAACCTCAACACTCGCCACTACTTCAGTCAGATAATGTGGGACATGAGGAAGCTGAGCCACGCCTGCCAGGGACCCAAAATCTACCGCCCACAGATGTGTAAGAAGTTCCCCGATGAGGTCCAGATGACCTTCCTGGCCTCTTGGCCCAAGACCACCACCCTCAAGCCCTCCAAGCCCATCCAGGAGCGTAAAACGGGGGTGCCTGCCCAGACCAAGCCTGCCCCTACTCTCAAACCTGTCAAGCCCCAGCCGCAGCCCGCCAAGCCCCAGCCAGGCAAGGGCCCCCAGAAGAAAACCACCCCTAAGCCTGGGAAGACCACAACTCGGCCCACAGAGCAGCCTGAATCCAAAGCTTCCCGCATTGCCTCCGAGTACTGCTGGAAGAGCTTCCAAGGTGTCTGCACCTACTTTATCAGCTGGTTCCAAAACTGAGAAGATACTGCACACACAGGTGAGTGACAGAAAAATTAATAAGAAAGGGAAAGAGCAGAAAATTAGAGAGAAAGCTAGGCTGGAAAAGTTGTGGTGTTTTGGTGAAATTAAACTGAGAACCACTGTAAAACCAGAAGTCATCTGTAGGGGTAGAAGTGGTCACTTGCAAAAAAAATAAATAGTACATTCACTCAGCGCAGATATTTCAAGCACACAGTTAATAAAATCAACCAATCAATCATTTTTCGCTGTTTCAGGTTGGAAACACCAGCGATGGACTCAGTCAGAACTCTTCTCATCCATCTTTGACCTCTCCGGGATCTCCGCGGGAACAATTTCTGGAGTAATTTCTCGCCATGTGACTCCTCACACTGCATCTTACAGGCTGTGCCAAAAACACTTGACTTACACCTGTGTACAGTTAGCAGATGACTGCTTGTGCTGTCATGTAGTGTAGGGCTACATGTCTTTTTTTATCTGTAAAACACACAGCAAGGAAAGGAAAATATGGCAGGCATGTGATTCTGTTTGTAGATGATGTAAAATTACCTCTGTGTGTCACATAAATGTAATTTTTGCAAATGTATTCCAGCAAAGAAAATGTGAAGGTAAAGAGAATAAATTCAAAGTTGCGTGACCTCTCCTCTTCTCCTGTGTCGCTCTGTTTCATATGCTGAGCTGAAACAGCCAGCATCTTTTGGCACTCGTTCATTCAAAGGAGTCCTTGTTTCTTTTCATCACCGGCTGTAACAACATGCCTGGCTGAGGAAATTGTTAACGGACAGACACAGCTAGAGTGAACCCAGACTGCAGCAAAGATAATGCAGCTCAGTAACAGAAGGCGTCTGAGCAGATCTAAATACTTCTTTGTATGACCTAATGAATTGAGTCTTAAGAGCAACCGTGTGCAGGAACAGAGGCGGTCTGTGTGAGGGGAAATGAACATGGCTGCGGCATGGGTGTTATTTTTCTACATTACACACACACACACACACACACACACACACACACATAGTTTAGCAGGAAATAATTTCTCGTGTGTATAGGTACTGCTTTGATTTTTTCAAACCTTAACATTGCAGTGAATTGGTCATTACAGACTGTCTGTGCAGCCAAACATTGTTGAAAGACATTACTCACTCATTAATTATTTTAACATTCATTTTTATCTAGTGGAGATCACAAGTTTCCAAAGATACCAAATGTATCAGGCTGAAATTTTGGGGAAACTATTCAGACACCAAGAATATTTTCATTCGATGGCATGCTATAGCCATCTTGATTTGAATATTTCACTCAGTTTAAACATTTTATACTTTCAGTGAAGAGCTGGAACAAGCTCATAGGGTATATGCACTATATGAGACAGTGTGGAATATGATGACTTAAAGCTACTTAAGAGGAATCAAAAGGGGAAAACTGTGTAAGTGGAAGAGCTTCAAATCACCTCAGAGCTGACATCTAAACTCTCCATAAATGGTGCATAACAAAGTGTTACATGTGTGTTCATCAAACTAAATACCTAAATTTAAATGCATTAAACCAAGTCAGTAGCTTTATGTGTGCAGTCATACATTCTGTGACCACTCAAAGTTTTACGCACTTACTGAGCACTGTTAGCTCACAATAAACATAAGTTTATAATGTCTTTATTCAGAAGAGAAAATCAGCAAAACACATCAATTAAGTAAAAGTGCACAAAACAAAGCTTTCTAAATGTGCACACATTTTATTGTGTGATCCAAAATACTGCAAGGGAGCGTAGCAATAAACCAAAACAAAAGGAGCAAATTATGTGTCTTACCCAAATTACCCGCAACTTGAAAGGTGTCTTTTACATCATGTGAGGAATATATACAGGCCTGTCTAGACATATATTGTTTCCTATGACCATTTACACACACACAGCTTCATTGGTCAGTGTCAATTAATCAAACTCCGGCAACCACAAGATGGTGCTGCACCGAGCAGAGACGGAAATATCTGAGCTGAGGGGAAGCTTTATATTTCTCTCTCTCTCTCGCTCGCTCTCTCATCCCCATAATGCAAGTTACACAGACACATACACACTCACAGCCTCCCTACTGTTTACTTACAGTAAATCCTCTACTACTATTTCTGACACAGCGACTCAATGATAAACTACTGTAACTTATTGGACACTTGCCCATGTGAGACTTGCATGATGTCTTTGTTCCAACCTGCAGCAGCTGCGTCATAACTGATGAAATGTGATGACAGGGTGGGGTGAACACATTCATTTAACCTCAGGTAGAATCAGAATCTGCTGTTAGCAGTAATGGAGAAAGTATTTGGGTCTTAAGTAAAAACACCACAAGTAAAATTCTTGCATTGAAATATGTTACTGAAGGAAAATGTATAAGTATAATCGGGAAAATGTATTTAAAGTATTAAAAGTATTTGCAAAATAATGTCTCCTGTTATACTATTTGACATCATTTCATTAGATATTTATTAGTTTACTCATGCATTGATGTAAAAGCAGTATTTTACTGTTGTAGTTGGTTGAGGTGATGTGGAGCAAATGTTTTACTGTATGTAACTGATGATTATGTTCATTATGGATTAATCTGCTGATTGTTTTCTGGAATAATCCACTGATTTGGTTTGTAAAAATTTGTGAGAAAATGCCATCACAATAAGACAGTGTGTTTGTTGTAAAATTGTGTGTTAGACAGACACAAGCAGACAGAATACGAATACACTAATAACAAGGAACACAAACTGAAGCAAAGATAAAAGAGCAGACACGGGCAAAACACGGAAGTATACAGACCAGGAGTAAACACTTAAGACATGAACTAAGGTACAGGACTACGAACTAAGACACCAAACTTGGAACTAGGATACGAGACAAGGCAGATACGAAGTAACTTAAAGATGTGGATGAATGAAATAATGAAGGCTACACAGAGACTAAAGCAAAATGATCAAAATCAGATTAATTAATGAAACTGGTGGAGAACATAAATTGACATCTAACAAACAGACAGAACCCAAGCATGATGGCAGAGATCTAACACATGAGGGACAGGAACAGAACTAAACAAGTACTAAAGGCAGACACCGAGATAACAGGACAGATCAGAACCACCACACAGAACAAGCAGAAGACTGGATACAAGACCACAGACAGACAGGACTGAATCCCAGACACAGAGAACCCAAAATCAAAACACATAGAAGGCATGGCCAAAATAATATAACCCAGACAAGCTCAGGACCGGATCGTGACACTAAACCCATTAAATTTTTTGCATAATAAATTACCAAATGATTAACAGTCGTCTGTCAATCAATTCATTTACTAATCGTTTCAGCTGTATTTTGTTTGTAAAAATCTTTTAAAGCAATCAGATAACTAGTGGAGTAAAAGGTAAAATATTTCCCTCTGAATTATAAAGTCAAACGTACCTCAAAATTTGTACAAACAGTACTTGAATAAATGTACCAACTATATGCCATATGTAGGTCAACTTCATAGCATCAAAAAAAATCTAATTCATAATATAAGTTACGATTTATTTCAAGTTATTAATGTATAATTGAGTGCTCAGTTCCTTCAGTGTAAACACTTATGTCGACATATTGGCTTGTGTTTGGTTTTGTGTCCTAAAGGTTCTTCTTCCTTGCTGTAGTTTTCTTGAAACAAATACAAGCCATTTCTATCAACTTACATTCCTGTAGCCCAATCCAAACATGAGATTTTTTGTGGAGCCTTTCTGTCATTTTGTCAGCTTGGTTTGACCCAAATTGTGAACAAACAATATCTGATCTGTCTCTAGAGGAAGGACCCATTTATCTTAAAATCATTGTGTTTCAACTTACCCAAAAGGGTGGTTAAAGAAACACTCTATGGAGGAAATGAGGCTGGTGGACCTTTTTCAGAGCAAACATTTTGACTTTTGACTCATTGCAGCAAAAGCATTGTGTTTTAGATGGAACTACTAACATTAATGATTGCTCTGTTCCATTGAACGATCTTCAGTAAGTCATGCCAGTGAACCAGGAAGCACAAAGCAACAGGGTCCATAAACTGGAACACCTGAGTGGACTGGATTTGTCGATTATGATATTATTAGTTACACCTATGTTTGACACTGGCTGAGTCACTGACTTCTGCTCTCTCTATATATAACATCAGTTGTTTATGAGTCTCTGTGGAGTCACTGAGCATGTTTTATTTACAGTAACATAATTTTATTTATATATAATGTAGAGACAAGCTGAGAAAACCAGTTGAAAGTGCTGGTATGGGGCAGCAGTTTTAACTTTATGTCTGTCGATCATAAACATTTATTTGAAAGAAATGTTTAAAACTTTGATTTGTTCATATTTCAAGTGATTTAGAATTACAGACTTTTTCAATGAAAAATTCACAAAAACGAGTTACTGTAAAAAATAGGATACAATGCATGTTAGAAGATGCTAAAGGAAAAAACAAATGCATATGCAATGTGTCAACAGCTTTTAAAAAACTGAGGCTATCAACTAAGATGAGTTCTACTGATGTCCCTTCTGAGCTGAGTGCATAAAGGAGCTCACTGAGTTAATGACAGGATATCTGAGGAGGAAGGAGAACCAACTAAGAGTTCATGGGGGGAGAGGGAGCTGACATCTGGTAAATGTGTTACTGTTGGATAGATAACAGTGACAGAACAAAGGCAGTTGGAATCGACAATGTGGCCAATGTCAGCAGTGAAAACAAAGCAACTGTGGTCTCATCGGAAATACAGTCATAGCCAATGTATTTATCTTTTCACCAGAACAGCCAGGAAATTGCAGAAAAGATTGCAAGAAAATGTTATGAAAACATGTCCCAGCAGGAAAAATACTTTTAAATAATGAAAATTAAAGATGGCTGAATTGCATTTGGATGTTTCAGCCACTGTCATGGCTTACAGGGACAGAAAATGTTATTAGTAACACCTGTGCTTTTACCACTTTGACAAGTCAAAATGTCAGCTATTTAAGACTATTCTAAAACACAGTATTTAACTGTTTTCAAGGCCTTGAATTGAACAATTTCGCTTATATTAAGGCTTTTCTGAGATCAAGAGTCACCTTTACTTCCAGTGTTTGATTCTCTCCAGCTCTCAAACAATCCCAAATTAGCCCAAAAAAAAACAAGAATCCTATTTGTTCAGAGAACAATGTAGACATTTTCTTATAGCAGTCTTAAAGGATATATTTTCACGTGTCGAAATGATTAGTAGGTATAGAAGATCCGTGCAGTAGACGGCTTCAGCCAGCAGCCGCAAACCAGCTGCAGACGCTGCAATGTATTCCTTTGGGGCAGTGCTTATTTTTGTCACCAACAAGTTCAGACTGTTATACCAGGTGTCTAACAACAAATTGTCCTTGAGCAAAAGAGAGAGTTGTTCGAGGAAGACAATGGTAAGAATAAGGAAATGGGAAAATTAATTAATTAATTTGCTTGGCAACATTGCATCACTTTAGCACCCAGCAGCTAGCTTGCTCAGAGCCGTGGTGGCCTTACTGGATGGGCGTCAGTGTCAGAAGCTTGTGTGCAATGCATCCTGGTACTGAAAACAAACTAAACACCAGAGACAAAGCACTATCATCGTTTTTCATGACATAGTGCAAGGGAGCTTTCTCCGTTGTCCATGCCAAAATAAAAAATAATCAACTGTCCAATCACAGCTTGATGGCAGAGCTTAGTTCTGCTGACACAAACTGATGACAGCTATGACAGGCAGCCTTTCAAGTCAAAAGAAACAGAGAGACAATATTTGTGTCAACACGAAAACCTATATGTTCAATTCTAAAAGACAAATATTTATCCTTCTAACCTAAAAAAAAGTGTAAGTGCCTCTTGAGCACATCTGTAAAAATGTTTATGTTTTTATCGCATTATGTAAGTTTGAATATTCAATTTATGTACATTTTACATTGTAGATTATGAGTGGAGTATGAATGGTAATGTTTCTATTTGCTATCATTCTGTTTTTAAGTGGTAGATGTAGAGAAGTATGCAAAACTTTAGACTGAAAGGCTTTTGGCTCAGTGACTTTGGTCAATAGGCAATAGCATCATGCAAATATGAATAAAACATTGATCAGGAATTGGCTGAGGTCTTTGGATAATAATTATTTCTATACTTACTTGTACTCATTTAATCTCTTAGATTCCCCTGCCTCCTGGACATGTTAGTACATTGGATTTTCACAATAAAGTTGAATTAAAATCAATACAACATTAATCCAAACTAAGATACTGCAGATTAAATGACCTATAAGAACTTGCAGATTGGCCAACATATATGTAACAATGTATTTTGTATCTCACTTCTGATTTGTTTTTGTTTAGGCATTTCAAAGCTTCCATAAGAATGCACTTCTTCAATTATGATCACGTTCATACTTTATCTTGTAGCTGTAAGTATTTTCTGTCCTCTGCTTTGGCAACACAAGTCAAGCCACATGTTGGAAGTTAAAAGAAAGGATCTCCTCATGGTTGAATGCAACAGCCGATTGGTGGAAAGTCGGAGTCGAGCCTCCAAGTCTTGTGTAAGTGTGTGGGGTGTGAAGGCGGGAGTGCGGCTTGGACGGTTCAGGTCAGAACAAAACACATTTCCTTCTTCCCAAGATTTTTCTCAATGGAGATGCGTGTGTGTGTGTGTGTGTGTGTGTGTGTGTGTTGGGCGGGAATGGTAGGCGTGCCGCAGCATATGCTTGAAAGCCATGTGCGAGGCCACAGAGAGCCACAATAAGCAGCTTTACGCACTTTTTTGGTAAGTTAGACTCTGGAGGCTTTATTTGACTTTCTTGGATGCACTTTATGTGTTATATACTGTAGTAAGACCTCGTTACTTTTCACAGCAATCTTTAAATTTACTCTAGGCTCGGGGACTCAGTTTTGATGGCACCTTTTTATATGCGTATATGTTGGCATAAAAACCTTTGTCGGTCTACCTATGATTTCTTTTCTGTGAGCAGCCTATAACTCGTTTTAAACACTGCTTTGTACCTGATGACCTGATTATTTCCAGCACTGAACATATTCTTTTTAACAATCCTCTGTCCTTCCAGATAATAAATCGTCTGGTAAAAGAAGTAATGTTGCTGCTGAGGACTTTCGCACCCTGGTTGCTGTTGGTCTTCCTCGGTCAGCAGGTGTCTCTTTCCTCTGGCGCGCGCAATAAGAACCGAGGAGCGGACAAGACCGTGACCCCAGCCCCCGGCAGAGCGCAGAGGAGCGGCAGTAAATCTGAAGCGAGCGGCCGAGGAAAGTTCTCCACCAAGGACAAGATGCAGTGCACGTGGGGGACGAGGGACTTCGGGGAGACGGTCAGGCTGTCGGTTAAATGCGAGAACCGGGAGGGGCGCATGATGAAGTGTGAATACAACGCCAAACCTCAGAGCTGCCCGGGATACCAGTCTGACCCCAAGGGCTTTTGGAAACAGGTGGCCCGCGCATTAAAAAAGCTCCAAGGCAAAGTGTGCAAGGACGAGCGCGCGATGGTTAGGGCTGGCATGTGTAAGCGCGCGCCAAAGGATGCGCACTTCAAGCTGGACATCTCCGCCTCTGTAACGTCGTCTCAGTCGAGAGAACCGGAGACTCCCCACCCCCTGCCGCCTCTCTCCACCTCCGCCACCGCGGCTCCGGCCGGACCGACAGCATGCACAAAACGCGCGGACCACCGGAAAACGGCTGAAGAGCATTGCAGCAGCTCGTGGGCCAGTGTGTGCGTTTTCTTCTTCTCCATGCTGCAAAGTGACGACTGTTAGTTTCAGATCCCAGGAGCGGATGTGGAAATTATCAGACTGAGTGCAGGTTTTATTTTAGCATCTGTCAAAAAATAATAATAATCGTCAGATATTCTCTCCAGAGTGCGCATTTTACAGACGTGAACTGAATGGTTTTCAGTGACCACACACACCTGAATGACACGTGTTACATTACTTATGCAGATGTGGATTTTATCAGGTATTTATCAGATGTTTTGAATGTGACTCAGCCAATCTGAGCGGAAGATACTATTTTATCTCCATTAAGTGCAGTAATTTATCACCAGTGGTGAAAAGCAAGTATAGGCACTTGTGCTTCACTTGACTATTTCAATTTTATGCTACTTTATGCTTCTTTATACTTCACTACATTTATCTGGTAGTGTAAGTTTCAGATTTAAATGTTCATCCAAAACGTGATATTATAAAATGTGATTTTTTGTTACAAATAAACACCCCACAGGTCATAAAGTAGACAAAATTAGCTCCACCTTGACCAATTAAAATGCCTCTCACATGGCACTGCATTAGGATCCAATAATTCAAAATAAAGTATAAGACATAACACTCCAAAGGTGACCACTCAGTGCGGACTTTAACTTTTTAACTTGAAGTACAATTTGCTGATAAATCTTCTGTACTTTAACTCATTTTCTTTTGAATATTCTGTTTTGACTTTTTAATTAACAAACAGGATAAGATTATAATACAGTCAGTGCACAGTTGACAGCTCAAGTTGGACACCATAACATGACCACTTAACAGATACAAACATTGAAAACAACCACATGAAACATTAATGTTGCCCTGAAATTGTTTCAAAGTTTTGAATCTCGGAACCTGAGAATAATGTCTTGTTTGTAGAGCGTGAACTTTCATTGTAATATATTGTTTTATTCAAGCAAAGAACCCAAATACTTCTTGCACCACTTGTTTATTTCAAAGAAATGAAGACTGATTATGATAATAGAGCGGTACTTTATTCTACCTCTGATCAACTTTTCCAGTCAACCTTGTAAACACGACTGTACTGTATTTATGCACCATAAATAAATCATTTCTTTTTAGATTGTGTCGTGCTGCCTTGAAGAATATGAAACATGACTTTTAATGTGGGGAAGGAGACGGATGTAGGAACATTCCTACTTGTGTGTGTGTGTGTGTGGTGACATGGATTGTGAATGAAAACTGCAAAAAGAATCATTTATTTTCTTATATTGAGTTCTAAAAATCTTTTTTTCTTAAAATGAGTATTTCCAACCAGTATAAACTATACTTTCAAGATGCCAACAATCAGTGAGTGAAAGAGACGAAAAAATATATGCACATCTTTCGTGCCAGGTGCTGAGTCCAAAAAACTGTGATTCTTTAACTCCTAAGGACTTGCACTGACACTATTAAAGACCCCCTTTAAAATGTCGATATCAATTAGAAAAGGTGCAAAGTTTCAAACCCTTTGTCAGGTACAGTCTGTACATTTTCTTCTGTCCTGTTAAAGTTTTATCAGTAGTGTTCAACAGTGTTGCAAGTTCTTGAGAGGCAAAATTCCTCCAAAGCATGAAGGTTAGATCGTTAGAAGATTTTTTTTATTTTCTTTGATGGAACAAGACTTTTAGTGGTTAATAATAGACCAAATTTGTTTTATAAAATTAGTGTGAATAACTAACAGAGCATTCAGACTAAAAAGAAATGGCACTACTTAGCTGTCATCTTAGACTTTATGTCATAATACACTTGGCAGATTAAACTGCGCATGAATCACACTGCTTAGTCATTCCCATCCACTGCTGGTTCAGGTTAAACCACCACACACTCACAATGAAAGACTCTTCTTTCTCTCATTTTCATACACACAGGTGGAGTGATTGTACGCGGCATCCAAGTATAAGGCTTGTCCCTCCAGTTTCCTGCAGCAGTCTCTAATTACTTTCTCAGTGACAGCAGCCAGCTGCATTATCAGCCGATTATATATAAGAAGATTGGAAGTAAAGACTGCTATCCAGCTGAGTGAGTGTGTGTGTGTGTGTGTGTGTGTGTGTGTGTATAATGCGTTATCCTTAAAGAAGTGCAACCTCAGATGTGGATTTTATGTTTTCCTGTCTGCCGTTGACCTTCTTCACCTCTGACCTGCTGCTCTTTGTCCTCTCAGACAGACACTTAAAAAGCCAACCGGAGAGCGATTTCCACCTATTAACGGAAGTCCCCTCTCTTTGATTTGTGTAGACATATTGTTTTACTGACTCCTTCTCCAGAGCTCATGGACACACTCTAGAAAGGAGGAAGTAGTTAGAGGTCAAGGGTGAAGAAGGAAATGAGGATACCAACCAAAGGTCTGTGCATTAAAGATCAGCTGCCTCCTCTCCACCTCTACTAGTCAGTGAGTTTATTTCTTTTATCTTTTTGCTCCTGCAGGCTTTGATCAAAAGGGGATAGTTTGTAGGTTTAGTCTGGGATAATGACATTTATGTTACTGTAAGTCAATTATCAAGGAAGAATTGCTAAACATTCCTGTCTTTTGTCATTCTAAAATGAATATATCATTGAGTTTGGACAAAGCAAGCAATACTTAAAACGTAACATGATATTCATCAACAAATGGAGTTTGTCCTGTTGCTATAGAGCAACATTATTATTCATTTGGAGTCGTTTATGTCTGCCTGGTGAATGTCTAATATTAACTGCTGCGACTGAAAACAACACTATGAGAGCAGCAAAATGGTTCGCTATGAGGCTCCGTTAAGCCGAGAGGAGCTGCAATTTCAGGTGATAATTATTTGTAGTTTTGCCACACATATTTCACACTGTCACTGTTTTCATATGGTCATTTGATACTTTCTTGTTGTAAAAATTTAAATTACAGCGGTTTTAAAGTGCTCGGAAAAAATGAAAGTTTGAACATCTACAAATTCACTACATATGGGCAAATTTCATCTTTTGATGAAGATCAAAAGCTCCAGAGCAGCTACTACATGGACCTTTGTGTTGAAACTGTTTTCTCAAAAGCAATCTGAAGAACTCACTTTGGGGAAATGCAATGGGCTTTTTTGGATGCTATTTTATAGACTGAACTGTTAATGGATTAATGAAAAATACGACTGACAGATGAACTGATTTCTAAAACTCTGAGAGTGACCACACCAACAACTGAAAACTCGCTAAATATGTCTGAACTGGCACTTAAAAGGCAGTGTGTGTGTGTGTGTGTTTGTGGTTGTGCCAGTGAATGTCTGTCCACCAATAACTTCCAGAGCCAATAGTAATGACAGACCTCTGGTCTGTGGGAGAGAATGGAAAGTGCTTTAAGTAATTAAGTGGCAGTATGGCTGTTCATTGTGTGCAAAACAGGGAGAGTGAGTGAAAACTAACTCTAACTACTACAAACACAAAGATGCCAACCAAGACAATAGAAGGGTAGTGAGCTCTTAAATTTGTTGTGGTTGTGGTTAAAGGGGTGGCTTCCTGTCCCCAACTCCACCTGCTTATTTCACACCCTCAAAGGTCAACAAGTCATTAGGCCTGATAAAAGATCTCACACATGTATGAACAGATACTGGATTGTAGCATAAGTAACTTATTTGCTCATGATAGTAGGGTGTGTGCCACTATCATTAGTAGGTGTTTTCCATGGAATTTGATTTTAGGCAGTGCCAACTCACTGTGTATCAGGATGTCATTAACACCTCACACATTTAAGCACACAGGTGTACAGTGATACACAAACAAAACCCAAAATCTCAAAAGCACAGCTTCATAATAGATAAAGATCAGAGTGGAAAAGAAAAGATTTTCATCCACCCACTGTATGACGTAAAGATAATTATCTTCCATCAGTACAGACTGTACTCGTACTTGTTTTGACAGTTAACATTTACTTACAGTACTTTGATAATATTGACAGAAAAAAGCAAATGTCAGCACAAGAAAGCTCTCAAGCAGCTTGTACTGAATGCACTGTCCTCAGAGGTCAGTCAACTGGAAAAAAAAAATACAAAATAAAAAAATGTATTTGTTAAAATTCCATTGGTTCTAATGTGGAGAAGCAAGCGGTCATGTACACAAATATTAAAACTGCCCAAAATCATGTGTGTAACACTGCTTTTTAATAGATTTTTAAAGCCAAATTTCATAGCCAAAATAGTTAATATGCTTACAAAATAACCTCAAAATCCCTATTTGGATTCCAGCCAAGAACATTTTTTGCAGTGTCATACCCCATTGTCTCTATTTCTCTCTCTCTCTCCCAAAATCAACTTGAAAAATAAACAAAGACATTTAGCTGTGAGAGGTATATTTAAGAATCACATTGTATGATTTTCTTTTCAGCTTTCACATATTTTATGTTGAGTGGTAAATGAACTGCATTTATACAGCGCCTTTCTTCTTATACTTCTGACCACTCAACGCACTTTACACATGTCAACATTCATACATTAATACTGACGGCAGAGGCTGCCATGCAAGGAGCCTACTGCTCATCAAAAAAGAAACTAATGCTCATTCACACACACGGCACAGCCTCCAGGAGCAAATTGGGGTCTAGTATCTTGCCCACAGGCACTTCAACATACAGACTAAGAAAGGCCAGGAATTGAGCCTGTGATCTTCTGATTAGTGGATGACCCGGTTTACTTATAAGCCACAAGCCCCAATTTATTAGAGTAGGAAACATTACAAAGCATTCCAGCAACTCAGACTTGCACTTACAAATGTTAGGGGACTTGCAAGCGACAGATCTGAAGTGGTCAAAGTTGAAGCAGCAGGGACGCGATGTTTCCTGGCAGCTCTTTACTTTACTGTTCACTTTTAAATAAAGGCAAATTTCAGCCAACCAGCCAAAACTGAGATTAATTAACTGATGTCATTTGAGTAATTTTGTCATACTTTTCAAAGCCCTTCCTGATCACAAAAAAAAACCCCATTACTGTTTTCAACAACTGATCTCACAGGTTGAATAGTAGCCTACTCGCCATGACTAACAAATTGGCTTTGACATGTGAAATTGGTGGAGTTCTCCTTTAGTGTCGGACTACACAGTTTCCTGTGATGTGGTGAAGTAAAACACATTATTGTCAATAATCATCAACTCATCGGAGTCATTTTTAGGTATGCGTGTCTTCTTCCTGTTCATATAGGCTACTGGGTGCGTGTCTCATCTTGTTTCTGGTTCAAGCAGGGTGGTAGAGTCGATGCTTTACAAATTAAACAAATACCTGGGAAAGCCCCAGCCTTTGACTCCTCTACTCAAAGCATTAACACAATGTCTTTTAAAAACCCTTTCAGGTTTCAGACCTTTCAAGTAAAAGGATGATCCCACAAATGGTAGATCGACCTCTGACAGTGTTTTCTATCTACTCTTCAATCAAACCTGTGCCTAAAGACACAAAACCAAGCATTTGTGTTTTCCTGATGAATGAAACAGGTGCAAATGCATCTACATGGGCCTTACACAATGGACAGTTATTTGCATGTTTGATTTATGATTTTTGCAAACTTGTACAACAAATAGGCTAAAACCTTTGAATTTTCTTTCTCAGAAATTCGTTTATCAAGAACCATCCTGGTCCTCATCTGGCAGCTCAACAGTAATCTTTCTGTTTGTTGGGAATAGTTATTTCAGGTTGTTGTTTATCTTACACCATATTTCTGGTTTATTAATATGTGATCAATTGATTCAAATAAAAAAGACTATTACTTTGTCCAGAAACATCTGTTGTCAATCCTGCCAGTTTCATTATATTTGCTACATTTTATTAAATACATAATACTTGTGATTTTTGTGTAATTCTCACTGTAATTTTATTTTAAAAGGTAAAATGTGTAATTCCTGGCCACATACTCCAAACAAATCGGGGGCAGTACTCTGCAATAACTCCATGATTTACTAAATGCAGTGATGGCACTGTTCAAGATTGTTAACAAGCATAATAAATCCTACAATGTCCAGGGAACTTCCCAAACTTCCTGGTGAGGGGTTGAGCAAAGAATTGAGTAACAACCAACCGTTGTCTTTGAAGAATTTATTTAACAAAAGAGAATAAACAGAGAAGTACTAAAACACATATACAGCTGGTCCAGAGACCTGCCACCTACTGCGTCATCGGCCGTCTGGCCCCAAGCAGAGGGATGCATTATCATTTACACAGTCTACGTTTTCTATGTTTTGGGGAACAGAGATCCTCTCTCGGCCTTGAATGAACATTCCATGAGAGGAGAGGAACAAGAGAGGAAAACACCAAAACAATCTCACAGCTCTGACCTAAACCCTAGAAAATGTGGACAGACCAACATAAGGTGTATAGGAGAGGAAAGGTTAAGGATAAAAACACAATACATATCTATAACAATAATAGTAATAATAATGATAATATTAAAAGATCATACATAAAAGATTAAATGTAAGAGGACACAATTTTCTGCCATAACAATCCTCCTTTTGGCCATATATGGACATCCAAGAACAGAAAATTGACTATAGAAAATTAGTCTTGGCCAATTTTGCAGAACACAGACATTGTTAAGTTATGAACAAGCAGGGGATCAAACATCTGTATTTGTACTCATCCTGGATGAGAACCTCAGTTATCAAATATCATGTATAACATATTCATAACTGACCTATAGCGTGGTATCTATAATATCTCCTAGATTAACTTGTGGGACTAAACAAGGACATCTAGGAAAGCTACAAGTGTGAATGTTTCTTTGCAGGACTACTTTTGTGTCTGAGACATTTGTTTTGAAAAACTGTTGCCTGGTTCCATCAGATAGCTTTTTCCAAGTGTGTGCATTACTCACCAATCTAATGGCCATGTCACCAGAAAGAAATTGATAATGAAGAGTTTTGGCGTTATTTGTGAATTAATTCATTAAAATTAATTCAATTTGCCTTTCGGTCAATCACATGTTAATATCGCAATATTTCACAGTCACATACTTTGACGGTCAATTGTAACAAAAGTATCCACCATTCTCCATCTTTTTGTTAATTGTACACCCACATCAACAGAGACTTGATTCAAACATGGTCGCGATTTGATTTCTTTCTCTAAACTCATTTGGGACCCCTCAGGGCTCCCTGATGGCCTCTATCAACACATTAGGATCAATGGAGAAAAAGTCTAGGCTGGAGCATTTCTGCCTGTGAGGCTGTGAGGCTTCGTATGGCATGATAAGGACATCCAGTGCCAATACTACTCTCGCGCATGTACCTCTCCATCATTCCGACGTTGAGTTTGGTCCAGCCGGCCACTCCCACTGGACCAGTACAGGTCAGGGATGGCGCGGATTTGGTGTAATAGCATGTATGCAGTGTGGCAGTCTGTGTTGTTGTCTACTTTGCAGTCCCAGGTGTGTGACCACAACCCAGGGAAATGCCCCACCGATTGACGAGCCGTGTGAACGTTGGAATGAGTCTCACCTCGGTGACCACATCTAAATTTGACGTCTGTTGCTACTGTGGTGTTTTGAGGAGTTGGTATGGCGGTGTTTGCGTGGGCAAGGAGTGGATATTTAGCCTAAATTTCTAACCGGGCCGTGTCGACTTTGTAGCCGCGTGTGAGCATGCATTCCCAGTATGGCAAGCCATTAGTGCCAAAAAACGTCACTCTTGTAGCACGTTTTGCTAACAAAACGGCGTAAAAAACGGCGTTTTGTACAATGATAATGAGCTCCGCCCTGTGGATTTTACAGCCACTAAATTTGAACTGTTGTCACCCAATCAGTACAGAAGAAGAACAGACCACACTAATTCAGCACTGATCTACTTTACTGTGATCGTAGCCACTCAAAGGCATAAAGTAACCACAGACAAGCATGAAAAACTCAACACAAAAGTCCCAGACTGATCAAGTAAATTGACTACATTTACTAAAAATATTTAGCTACTCTAGGTTATAGCTTGTAACATCTAGTGATTGATGATTTTAGATCAAATTTGACATAAATAATTAATTTGCATTTTATTTATCATCACTGTCAGATTAAAGTATCTCCTAAAATAGAACATACAAACACAAAGAAAGTAAGAAATCACCATAAGTGGAACAACTATCTTTACATGGTCATCAGTGAACAGTTTAAGCCTCATTTGTCTTTTTATGAGCCCTTCAGTCGGTGTAGTATTGATAGCGAGCCTACCCTTGTTTCTACAAAGCTTTGTTTTACCATGTCATCCTAAATCCAGGCCAAAGGCAACCTGACACAAACGTGTGTTTCAGTCGGTTCAGGGAAAACTTGTCATTTATTCCCTGGCTTTTATTTATTTATCCAAAGCTATCCTTCCGGACTCCTGCGATAATATTTATGTTACCCCAAAACACTACACTATACAAGTTGCTACAAAAACTTATCTTATTCCATATTTATATATTTCCACATTTATTTATGTTGACTGTATGTTTGTCTACATGTAGCACCTTATCACCACAGCAAATTCCTCGTATGTGTAAAACACTACTTGACAATAAAGCTCCTTCTGATCCTGAAAAGGCATCTGCAGGCTATTAAGATACTTGGTTTTTAAAAAACGCTGAATTGCTTTCCTCCGAAATGGACATATTTGAGAAAGGTTACCTGAAGTCTTTGTGAAAGCATACCTTCTGATGATACCTAAGCTAAATAATAAGATGCTTGTTTTGAAATCATGTTAATCATCAATAAGCTATCTTTACATTGTGAATAATGTTGGCTGATAATGACAAAATGAAATCGGTTTAATCAGTAAAGGTTGAAATTTATTTTACTGTGTAAACCACACAACATTCAAAATTATTATTATGAACAACCAGGATAAAGAATCTGTCAGACTATTTGTGAGAGACAATTGATTGGAGTCTTGACTACTACCAGATATTTGACTTAATACTTTGAACAATTAGGAATTATGTTAAAACCATTAAAACCAGTAAAAGGTATTTAAAAAATAATGCAAAAATATAATTACGCTCATTTTAATGAACAACTGTAACTAATATAGCCTAAGTACATCAGTGTGTGTGTGTGTGCGCGTCTGCGTGAGGCTCCAGCTGGTGACGGGCATCACTCGTGGTCCAGTCCATCGTAGGGTGAGTGGAAGTTCTTGGGCAAAACCTTCAGTTCTTGGGGCTGTTTGAACTTCAGCTCTTTAACTGGCTGGCTGGATGCGCACAGTGGGGCTGCTGTGGTGATACTCTTCTTTTAAGAGATGGGGACAGATAGGCTTCCCAGTCATCTGAGTGGTGCCATCCACGTTGTATCTAGTGGATGGAAGAATTTAAAAGGGAAAATAGGGACAGAATTTTAATAGATTACAAAGTACGTCTTTCACAGTGGTGGAAAAAGTTGTCAAAAGTACAAAAGCCCTACATGGGCATCCCTGCCTCCAACCCAATACATTTCTTTTTCACTACTGCCTTTTTGGGGATTCCTGAGCAAGTTCAATGACTCACATGAAAGAAAGTTCAGTTAAGATCAAATATGAACACCTTCATCTGTGAAGTCCCTGTGATCCCAACG
Organism: Micropterus salmoides; assembly: GCF_014851395.1. Classification (NCBI taxonomy): domain Eukaryota; kingdom Metazoa; phylum Chordata; class Actinopteri; order Centrarchiformes; family Centrarchidae; genus Micropterus; species Micropterus salmoides. The sequence goes on from NW_024040263.1 coordinate 6,536,011, forward strand.
CTGAATCCAAAAAGGATACAAGATCACGGATAATCTGTATGCCATGATTTCCTCTGGGGCCACTGAGTGGGTCGAACCGTGCTTGCACTTCCTCCATTACAGGACCTTCCAACATGTACTGGATGTCAGGCACAGTAATCCGTCTTTCTGGCCAGTCTAGCAGCAACTCCAGCTCTTCTGTCCTAGGAATTCCAGCAGCAGCTTCTTGACCACCACCAGCTGCAGCAGCAGCAGCTTCTTGACCACCACCAGCTGCAGCAGCAGCAGCTTCTTGACCACCACCACCAGCAGCAGCTTCTTGACCACCACCACCAGCAGCACTGGCCACAAAGATGTCCTGCATGGCAGTTGATGGTCGGCCCTGTTGCTCAAGGCAGCCTCTAACAAAAATCTGTAGTGGGCTCATGTGTCTCTCTGTTCTCAAACCATGGTTATTCCATTGATTTGTAAAGTCGTTTAAGTCCCGGTTGATCCTTGGCAGATAGACATAATGGAGAGCCCAGAGGTCCCTCTCACTGTCAACATTAATGATGCCCTCGCTCTCCAGATGGTGGAATAAGTCATAATAGACATTCGTCAGTCCACGCCAGAGATCACCCCAGAGCCTCTCAATTCTCTGATTGTGGGTACTCCGGCCTCGGAGAGCACTGCCACGGTCAAAGCCTCTGTAGATGTTCATCATCAGCCAGACTGCGCTGTTCTCACCTCCTCTGTCCGTCCTGACCCTGGAGGGTATGCCATAGTGGATCACAGCACTGATGAAGCTGTCCAACACAGTGCTGCTGCGGTTGTTGTTGGAGGCACGCAGGAAGACCACAAGGCGACTAAACCCATCTATAGCCCCATGAATAACTATCCGCCACCTAAAACCAGATTAAAAAAATTATTATTAAGGTGGCTATTGATATAGCAAAAATGGCAAACACGTTCAGCTGATGTAACATTCCTTTTCTTTGTCAAAATAAATGCTGAATAAATCTGTTGCTGTAGTTACCTTATCAGCTTGTGGTTTCCATCAATGTGCCACAATGAGTTTGGACCTGCCACCTGATAAGACCGTCGCTCTGGTCTCTGCAGAACTGCTCGAAGCGCAGCAGCTCCAGGATTTAATCGAATCATGCTTGCTCGCACTCTCCTTCTCTGCACACGGAGTCCACTTGCATGCAGCGATGCCCTCACAGCCTCAGGACCAACTAGGTCATTGCCAGCCACAATGTCTTGCACATGTTCATCTAGGGCAGAATCGGTCAAGTCTGCATACAATGAAGCGCGAGTGCAGTGTAACTGTCTAAAAGGTAGAGAAATGTAATCCAGCACAATCATAAGTTACTCTTAATGTCCATCATGACCAAACAATATGCACACACATTACATATAAAAGTGTGTGTTTTTACGGGTCAAATCTTACGTGACTATATCACATCACACGGAAATCCTAGTCTCTTACCTCAAACGTCGTCTAACTGTACGCACAGACACATGCAGAATATCTGCCATCTGGGGTGCAGTGAAGCCACATGACCTTAAGAATGACAGCTGTTCCCGAGTGACACAGTAATGTGGTCGACCTCTACCTCCACTCAAAACCAGCGGTGCCTGGTAGCCAAAACTACCTGAAATGACATCAGAATCAGATTTATTGGCCAAGTATGTTAACACACATAATTTTCTTCCAGCCATTACTGACTCAAGCACTACAGACATTATACAGAAGGTGTACATATTATATACAGAAAATATACAACATATAATCAATACAGTTGTGTCTGGTAGTGTAAACCATAATGTGGATTGCAAACAAATTGTGACGTGTGAGTATTTATACAATTCAGTATTTGACATGAAGCTGGGTTTAAAAGCTATCTGACGAAACATCAGTAGCTATGGCACGTGCTTAAATTTAACACATGGACTGTGGGGTAGTGCCATGCTTGCAAATATCTGTGCATTTATGCTAAGGTCTTAAGCTTCGAGTCTGGTCCTTTTTAATAAAACACACTTAAAAATAAATTTAAAAGTGCGGTGAAAAAGTATTTGCCCCCTTCTTGATTTCTTCCTTTTTTGCATATTTGTCACATTTACAGTAAATATTTGGATCATCCAAACTGTAATATTTGGTGTAAACTGTAAATAATTGTAAATGTTATGTTCTGGAGCCTACAACAGGAATATTGTTATGTTATATTAATGAATACTTATACGCAGAAACTATCAAATCTCGTCACCCAAAAACCTGCGCCTCAAATTTGCTTAACTTCACAATAAGTACAATTTTTAAAATGGTATAATATAGTTCAATAACTTTTAGAAATATTTTTATTAAATTACCTTTCTGAGGTATTTCTATAACTTTTGCATAACCTTAATAGGAGAAAGAAACTTTCCATTTCTATAACAAGGCATTATAGGCTATAGCCAAAATAATAACAAGTTGAGGCCACCTAACATCAACTTATACAGCACAGAATATTGATGAAACCTCAACATCAAAAGCGCAGTATGTAAAATAAACTTTTACTGCAAAGCTGCCACACACACTCGATATTGCAAATATTTCCACAAGGATAGATTCTTTGGAAGTTTAAGAATGCTAACACTAAAAACTACATATCCGGTTCAAGTCATAGTCATTATGATTGCAGTACTAGAAACAGAATAATAATAAAATTTACAAAAGACAACACACTGTGAGCTCACCCTGTTGCCCGGGCTGAGAAGACATTCTGACCTCCTGAATTAATTCAGCCAAGTCGCTGAGAAGTTGGTCTGCAGCTGTGACATTGATCAGTCTTCCCCTTGCCCACTGGAGGCTTCTGTGCATTGTCTCTAGCCTGAGAAAATAAGAAAGCGTAATGGTTACCCATTTATTGGTATCAGAATGAGCTTTATTGCCAAGTAGTATTTTACATACACAAGGAATTTGCTATAGTGATTATGTTGTAGACAAACATACAGTTGACATACATAAACACACACAATACCATCTTAAACCCTTTCTCCTGTAATAATTTAACAGTATATAAGCAGAGCTGAAGTCCACAAACATGATCCTAGTGTCGGTTCCTGGTCCTGTGATGGAATTGAGGTGGGAGCCAGAGATATAGGCCATATTGGCATAACCAGGCACCATGCAATTCCTATGCAGACTGTTTTACTGTATACTGTAATATAGCATAACGATCAGCAGTGTGTGCAGGCCTTTTACTTAATAGTTTTAGAGTGCATCATCCTTTGACATTTTCGAGCATGCCTATCACAACATACCTCGTCAATGTTAAGAGTTGCACACCAGATCCAACATCGTCCATCAACAGACGCCGTGTACAGTCTTGAAGAATGTGCCTGCACCGCAAGATGAAGGTCCTCCGAGCCATAACTTCTTTCAGATGTCTGTCTGAATTGAGTTTAGAAGGACAACTGAGAGTTCTTCTGTGTCTTTGGTACCACCCACCCATCAACTTGGCTTTGACCAAATGCAAAAATATCACGAGGTTTACAATTACTTTACAGAGTTCCCGTTTCCCTCTTGTACACAGAATCTGAGATTCTCAAAATACACACGAAAATACTACAAATACACAAAATAAAAGTTTCCACTAAAAGCTATGAAGGGTAATTAATATTTTTCATTAATTCAAGAGTCTGCCTGCACAACTAAATGTTGTTTAACTTAACACTGTTTTTGACATAACATGATAAATCCCATTTAGTTGTAACATTAACGCAATGCTGGTATGAGCGAGGGGGTCTCACGAGGTCTCATTCCAGGCTACAAGCCGATGCTCAAACTAATGTTAACTTACAGCAATGGCGGCGGCATGAACGTTCCCTCATCTGCTAACTGAGCAGTAACAATTACGAGTCGCAAATAAGTACTTACAGAACTTTATTTTTACCACGTTAAACATTGTTCTGGCCAAGTATACATCAACTTACCTGGGAAATGCAAATTCACTTTAGACAGATGAGTTTTCGTATACAAGTAACTTTTTGCTAGTAGTTCTGAAAACACTTCTTGCTTTGACCGGCTTTCTGTCGAGGCCTGCCTCCGAATCTGCCTGATTGGCTAACTCTAACCCCAACTTTAGGCAAGGAATAACCAATCAGAGGCAGTTGTTGAAACTCGATTAATAAAAACGAAAACTCTATAGCATAATTTAAAATTTATATTATAATTAATTTCATGAAAAGGCACAACAAAACCCACAAACAGTTGGATCTGGATTAAAGTTGCCCAATTTGTCAATTACAACCTAGGGCACTTCATAACTGGTCATGGTAATAATGTTACACTGGTAGCCACTAAAAGTAACTTGATAAGTGCAAAACCTGTCGGTTAATGAGGACAGAACGAGGGAGTATATGGGAACAGGCCATTAAAGCATTGGTTCAGTTTAATTTGAAACAAACAATTGAATTGCTTCTTAAAAGAAATAAAGCACTATAATACTAGTGTGTGTGTGTGTGTGTATGTATATATATATATATATATATATGTAGTTATCCACACTTTTACTCAACTACAATAAATAGGTTACACTTTGTGTGATATAATTTTACATAATATTGTATTTATATTAAGTTAGCATTTTCATACAAATTTTGTACCAATACATGACAATTACAATTTACTTCTTTTTTTAAAACTAAACTAATGTGAGGTTTGTGAACAGAAAATATGAACAGAAAAAAACAAAACAACTATGAACAAATGAACAAATCCTGAGAACTTCACTCCAAAAGTGAAAAGACAAATAGACACCATTTAGGCCAACCCAAACTGCTGTGCAGAGCCTATCCCAAGCTCCATGTTAGTTTTGAATATACTGTAGGTTTGACCCACGGGTAGATGTAGCACCAACGCGCAGGTGTTGGCCTGGGGAAACTTGGCATGTCCATCTTCAGGGTGTAAAAATGCCAGCTCAGGCTGCACTGAAAAGCCCATTGCTGGGATTCTGCGGAGACCTGTTCCAAAAATTAGGACCTGCTCCAGTGTGATTGGTCCAGCAAGTCCACCTGTATATAGATATAAAAATAAATTATGTTGCAAGAGGATTCATGAAGGAGCCAGCCACAGCCAGTAGTAGATTGTAAGATAAATGTAGAGACTATTCTTAAAAGCAAAAACAAAGTACCAAGAGGCTGAGGTAGGGCCTTGTGGTGCCGTTTGTCGGACTCGCTGCATAATTCGCAGATTTCAAAAAAAAATATTCTAGGTTTTTGATGAAAATATGCAACTTAAAATGTGAAAACCGTATAGTGAGAAATCAATCAAAACTATAGAGAACACCGCGTTCATCAAAAAAAACAAAAAACAGCAGCGTCCCATTCACTCACCTGTTATCTGCTCACTGGCATTAAACAGGTGTGTAAATTAACTATACAGAAACCATCCACGTGACTTACCAAAAACATGACAACACAAATAAACCTATACACACACACACACACACAATTATAAGCACAGGGACCCATACCTTCCACCTCCAGGAGCCAGTCTTTCCAGAATACAATGGTCCTGGCTTCCAACCGCCTCCTATTTGATGATGGGAGGGATCGGCATCTGGCCTGGAACACCCCCACAATGTCGCTGGCCTTTAGGGTTGTTGTGTCCTGGAGGAAGACTTTTTCAAAGTCTTGTGGATGTGAGGTGACTTCATCCAGGACACCAAGTGAAGTTAGTCCTTCTTTGAATCTGATGCAAAAAAATAATAATTTAATTCTGTTCTTTTACAATGTTACCCAAGATTGTAGAAATTGTAAAACACCATTACCTCATGTTCTATTATTGCTGGGTCTCTGTAAATATTACTAAGAGTATGGTCTAGACCTTGTCTATATGAAAACTGCAATGAGATAAACTTATGAATTGGCACTACTGTGTGTGTATATAAAAATTTAATTGTATCGTTTTCTGCCTGCAAGTCTGTACACGTGTGTGCGTAAAAAACAAAAATCAATAAAAAAATTGTCTTGACCAACCTCTGGAGAGACACCATCAGGGTGACACACAATAGCAATGCCCTTTCATACATTAGCAGACCCCAACTACCATTTCCTGCTGTCATCAGATTTGTGGTATTAATTTTTTTGCCTCTGCCCTGCCTCTTCACACCTTTAAAGATTCTCCAATACTCCCTCACCATGCACCTAGGGCAAGGGGTTTTCAAAGTCTTAGACTGCGGGCTTCCCCTCAGACAAAGTTTCGGAAACAGCGCTCCCCCCACCAAGTCTTTAGTTTAGTTTACTTTGTAAGCTTTGCTTAATTCCTGGATGCCTATCGGATCTTGATTAAATTAATTGATCCCATAGACACTTAATATTTGAGCCAAAATAGCATGACTTCTGACTACAGTGACTTAGTTTCTGACTCTGATGGGGGAACCAAAAACTACTGTATCTCCAAACTCACACATGTAGGCTATTCTATGTTCACTTGGTGATATGGTGGTTTCAGTTCCAGTCACCGAGCCTCCCCTGAAACCATTTACTTTAAATGGTGTACTTAATATTGTGATTAGTTAATTTAAAATAACTTGACTTCACGTGTCAATAGCAACTCAAGGAGAAATCCCACTACTGTAATTTGAACACCAAGGTTCTAGTAAAGTTGCTTTGCTGCAGTTGATGTCAATTAACATTTTCTGTTTGTAATATACAACTTACTGTTGGAGGGCTGCATAGATTCGGCCTTCACAGTGGAACTGGAGGACAGCTTCCATCAATTCCCCCCTGTGGTCCAACGAGCGGAGGTGCCGTAGGGCTCCCATCATTGCCAACTCTTCGGCCGCTTCATTGACAGCCTGCCTTGCATCCTGTAGCGCTACTGCACTGCTTATCTGAAATTATAAAAAGAAATAGAGAGTAGCCACTACCAAATACTTGAACATTTATTGGCCAGAGACAGGTGTGTAAAGTGTGTAATGACTTCCAAACTTGCCTTCTCCAGTTTTGCCCTAAGGCTGTGGTCTACCACCTCTTCAATGGTTGCTGGACTAGGTGGAAGACCACAGACTTGATTAAAAAGCCTCTTGGAAAAAAAGTGTGGCGACACCCCTCCATGGATGAGACAAACTGCCAACATTTGGCCCACAAGTCTATAAGTGTTGTTGTGAAGAGCTATAAAAGAAAGACAATTAAAATTGATCAAAGTAATGTTAAATAAAGCTGTGGAGTGTGGACATACATTAAATGAGTATGTTTCCTGACATTGTTGGAAAGAAAAAAAACAAACAAAAAAACATACCAACACTGTCAAGGGCCAGGGTACGGGCTTCAAGAGGCCCTTCAAATATTTGATGCTCCTGGAGTTGTTGCATTAGCAACCTACAAAATTCCCTTGTTGGCCCACCATCGTCGATGGCACCTTCTCCTTGACCATCCTCATCTATGAAAACGATGTCCAGCTTGGACTGTGGATTGAAGGCTGGTCGCCGGAAGGCTCTCTCGGCACATTCAAATTCTTCATTGCGAAGAACATTTATCTGATTGGCTGTGGGAGCCAGATGGTGAACCCTTGATTGTAGGGATCGAAGTGCCACAGCGATGTCAAAAGCTCTGTATTGATAGAGAAAAAATGCTGAAATTACAATCATTTAAACCAGTGGTTCTCCAGGTTTTTGTCACACCTTCAACTTGCACTATAAGGGTGTTACAGTATCTTCAGAAAATGTGTACTTACTCTTCAGTTCCCTCCTGGTATGGGCTCGATGGTGCGGAGGATATATAGAAATGATTGTGAGCTGGAGATGGAGCAGGTGAAGAGGTGTGGATTGGTGGAGATGGAGCAGGAGAAGAGGTGTGGATTGGTGGAGATGGAGCAGGAGAAGAGGTGTGGATTGGTGGAGATGGAGCAGGAGAAGAGGTGTGGATTGGTGGAGATGGAGCAGGAGAAGAGGTGTGGATTGGTGGAGATGGAGCAGGAGAAGAGGTGTGGATTGGTGGAGATGGAGCAGGTGAAGAGGTGTGGATTGGTGGAGATGGAGCAGGAAGAGGTGTGGATTGGTGGAGATGGAGCAGGAGAAGAGGTGTGGATTGGTGGAGATGGAGCAGGAGAAGAGGTGTGGATTGGTGGAGATGGAGCAGGAGAAGTTGTCCCAACTGCAATTGGTGGTGCAGCTGGTGTTTGTTCCACTGGTATGGAGGGGTTTGACATAACATCCTAAAATGAAATGATGAACAACATTAATATGCATGTGAAGGCTCATACAGTTTCAGCCACAACTTTATATCTTTATAAGTAAAGGCAAGTAGCATCTGAAGCGAACTAATAGGACTAAAAGGGGTAATCCACTTAAATGGAGGTGAGGCAGGCAGTCTGAGAAATGAACCAAATATCCAACAAAAAGCAATAATACAAACTGAGAAGGCCAGCAAGAACCAAAATACAGAATCCCCAACAGAAACAGAATCCCAAAGACAGAAAAATTGTTAGACAAGATCAGATAATCAACATTAACAGGAAAAAAAGCTAGATAAGAAACAAGAAGTCAAAATACTACAAAATACATAAGGGTGCAAAATTGAAGACAATTTAATTGGCCTGGGGAAATTGTTATATGTTGTCTTTAATTTTGCACCCTTATGTATGTGGTGTATGCTTAACACCATATAATCATGGACAAGGAACAAGAATGTGGAGACTGGGAGGTCTAAACAACAAAAACACAAGAGGAAGAACATAACAGGAATAAAAACACGAAAATACTACAAACCAGACCAAAAACTACAACACTAGCGCTGTGTCACATATTTGCATACCTTGGGGCGTAGGTAGAGACAAGAGCGCCCTAGGGCATTCTGGGCATGTATGTCCCTTGGGCACTGCTCCTCCAACACTATTATGCTGCGCTGCCCATTGACTCGGCAAAGCTCAAAGTGTTCAGGCAACGCGGGGATGTTTTCTTGAAGGACTTGAACAAACTCCTGTTCGTCAAGGTCTAAAGGGACGACGACCCGACAGGGAGGAGTAGCATCTGCGTAAAAAAAGATATATTACTCAAAGTTTTAACAACGTAACAAAGTTCTTATTACTAATAACAAGCAAGACAAAATGTCATGAACCACTATGTAAAAGATGGTGAAACAAAAAAACTGGTTATACAACAAATCTGTTTTTGTTTTTTTAACAAAGATCTGTCCACGTAAATTAGCAAACTAATAAAAACAGAGATTACCCCTATGAGACCTGTAACAGGTCAATGTGCTGCTCCTCAGCACAGACACTCTGAAGGTTATTTGTCGTCTTGTGCTACATCTGCGTCTCCGGGCTGGTCCGCCACCCTCCTCTCGTCTGAATGTTTGGAATCTACAGAATAGTTGAAAATACACACGGAAAATATGATGAACTGTAACAACTCACAAACATTAACATTACTTATACTGCAGTCCTTCAAAGGTGTAGGTCTACTGTATTTCCGACTGAATTCTGGCAATGCAGTTAAAATACTAACATTTACTTTAATAAGCTTTGTCAACAGGTTCCTTGTAACTACATTAGGTTCCGCTAGACACAATGTTACGACTCTTTGCACAACCTCCACAATCTTGGGTTGAACAATCATAATAAAAGAAAAACTATTAAGTAAATTCTATGTTCTGCTCTCAGTACATTCTGAATTCTAAGTCTCTACTTTAATTGAAATGGCCTGTGCCAGAAGTAAAATCTGCACATTAATCTAGTCACATTGTATTCTGTCAAATGACAGGTAAGGAGGTTTTACCTAATTTCATTGTCCTACTTGTGCTAATTTGTGCTTTGTCTCAAAGGTGCTTCACGTTGCCGCTTTTAATAATCTTGAAAATCTGAGATTATATGCCTATATGTTTTGTTAAATATATAGTTTGTAGCCTTCGGTACTTTTGCTGAATGGCCGCTTCTGTTAATCTTGTTCATTAAGAGGATAATCAAAAACTTGCACGATTTTTAAATGAGATGGCGTAACATAGTGGCTTATTGTCATGACAACAGAACCGCAGCAATGAAGTCACAGTTCAAGATAAATCAACTGTTTTTACCAGTCAGATTCATCACAAGTCAAAATATTCACCCGAAGTACGAACGTTAACCTAAACAAATAAATTAAATGATGAATATGAATTAACTGACATAGCACTCTAAGGTTATCTTTAATTCCACTGTTTGTGCCGATTGACTATGTAAATAAAATAATGTATGGTAAAGGGACAAAAATATGACAAGTACGAAGAAGATGTAGGACATATTGGAAGTTGAAACAAAGTTTGTAAGACACTGTATCTTCCTCCAGAAGGAGGTCAATGAGACTGCAGCGCCGCCAGCTGGTGTAACCATTAAGTTACCTGTTGTTTTAGGCGCCTTTTGTGAAACACTTTCAATTCAAATGATAAAAGCCCCGGAAATAAGGCCTAACATTAATCATCCCCAAAAGATTTAACGTTGTAGGCTTGAATATCATTTTAGAAAATATGTCTTTTCAAATACTAAATGTCCAGACTTTTACTTTTCTTGTAAAGTAACAGCAAAAGCATTTTAGAAACATGCACTTTATGCACAGGTTATCCTACAATTATAATAATGTTAATTCAACTATTTTTAAATGCTAGCGTTAATATGCAATACTATGGAATGTCTGGTGTAAGTTTAACGTTACCCAGTAACAGTTAACATAGCCTACACTAATATCTATAAAAACGGATTTTTATATACAGTCTATGATAAAAAACAGTTCACCTCTGAAGTAGAGAAGATGCTTCTTGTCCGTCTTCATTCAAAATTCTGTTGAACTGGGCGTTCATTCTGTCTCTGATTTCACTTATTCTTCTTCGAAATCTTCTGCCTCTCTCCGACATGTCTGTTCATCTACCATCTCAAAAGAGCGGACTGAGAATGAAAAGCCGCGGAAAACCGCGAAAACGTCAACAAGTGTGACGCAATTACGTTTGTTTCCTCATTCTTGCTGTCTCATTTTTAAAGCATTTCTCTCTGTGAGAATATGTTAATGGTTAGGATTATTTCCATTTTCAGGCAATATTATTATTATTTCCAATATTATTTAGGCTAGGCCTATGCGCTATAGCCTTGGTCTAACTCTGCTGAGGAACAACCACCTGGTCAAATATCTATGTATTAAAAACCTTTATAATATGATCATATTACTAACTTTTGGAAATATTTATTTAGAAAGTCATACAATAATAGTTATTCTTTAAAAATCTTATGACCACAACTGCAATGTTTAGCCTACGTGGTATGTTCAATGGTCACATGACAACATGGTTGTAAAAGGAAATGTTTGTAACTCCCTTCTGGTACATAGCAGGCAGTACAATTATAGAATGGTAAACAGAAATAAATTAAAAACTGTAGCTTGAGTTTAAAGCTCTTCTGCCGTCTGGTGGTGTGACAGCAGAAACATGTCTATCTTCTATCTAGATGGCAACAGGGTGAACAGGCACAGGCTGTTAACGTCCTTTAAGATATTTTGACCAGCTTACCTGGCTTTTAATATTTATTATATTTATTTATATTTAATATTTGTAAATTGTGATGTAAAGGAATAACTCACATACACAATTTTGCAAATTTATTCCATCTTTGTTTATTACATATGACAATAAAACGGTGAAATACAGTCTGTGCTTCAAGGGCAGTAGAAGGTGTTTCCAGCTCCCTAAAAAGAAAAAAACACTTCTCACAACATAGGCTATGAGTGAGTTTAGGCTACAGTCTCAAGCATAGCATAGGCTATAAGAAGCTATATTTCAAAAACTCACAGTTCAAAATAATGCCTGTATATAATAGCCCTATATATTTACTAATATTACACTTGCTGTTTACCTATCTCATTCCTCAGAGTGATTAGACTAAGTGTTAGACTTAATGTAGGGTACACATACCTATGGTTTCTCCTGAAACGGAGGTGCAGAAGGATTGCTGTCTTCTCCTTTCCTGTCGGAGAAGTTATTCGCACAATGAGGGTGTGTATTTGCGAATTTGAACTAGCCTTCAGTAGAGTTGGTGCTACAGGTAGTAATGCCATAATAATGACAATATAGCGACAAATAGCCTACCTATGCACATGTTAATTTTTCATTCATTCATTCTTGTCAAAGATACCTGCCGACCTATTTAATAAACCAATCAATGTCAAGTACAGGGAGACGCAGTGGGGAGATGCAGCCCACTTAGATGATGATGACAGAACGCAAGTCTGTCACGTAAAGTCTTTTAGTGTGGTCGCAGAAGGTGTGAAACCAAACCAAAACTAACCGAATGGATCAAAATGTATCAAAACATGAACTTTGGTTCGCACCTTGGTGCTTTGTTGGTTCTGTCCCTAAATTTCTTATGGCTGTGAATAGGGTTGTAAAAAGATAGGCTATATGAATATATCAAATAGGCTATCTAGCCAAACTAGTAGCCTACTTACACTATATCTAAATGTTCTATGTTAAGAAAACGTAAAGATGACATTCATGAAGCTACACCATGTAACTTAATAAAAACATCAGCCCCACAGTTACTGCAGGCGAAACATGAATTACACTGCATTAGGTGGTTTATTTGAAAAGAGTATACATGTGCTGATTAAGGCCATATGTCTATTTCATCAGGTATGTAAAGACATTTTTGGGTTATGTTCAATGTCAGCGGGAGATTTGTACCGCCTCGAGTTGTCATTAACTAGCTTTAGGCCTGACAGCCCTGTGTGTTTTGAAATGTTATCATTTACAGTTAGCAGTAGCTACACTATAATGTATTATCATTGTTAATAACAGATTAAACTTCCAGTGATAGGCTATAATGCCTCATAAATGGTACACTACATATCTATGTATATGTAACATTTTCAATTCAGACCATAACAAAACCAAAAGTCATTAAAACTCATAAGCTTCTTTACTTCATGTTATTATCTATTTTTGTAACAATGATTGTACTTGTCATTTACTCTATCAATGTAATGTCATAATTCTCCTATTATTTATGTCCATATTTGGATAGTGCATTTACTGAAACTGGGAGAAAGTATCCAACAATCCACTTGATCAAAAATATGCATAACAAACTCGTTATGTCAAATATTGGTAAGGAACAACAAGTAGACACAAACACAGTAGTTTTTTGGTTTGTTTGTTTGTTCTTTAAAAAAGGAACTGTGGAAAAGCTCCTCTAAACAGAACAGAAACATCTAAGCACCTGTTGAGTCTTTTCCAGAGCAGCCAGTTGACAATCTGAGGAGTCATCAGTCAGATGGTCACCAAGCTGTATCTGGACACTAAGCCATTCACAAACACCTCAGAAAAAAAAAAAAGGGATATTCCCCTTTTTCATAGATAGGCCCATAACCATAATGAGAACAACAGACGTGGTGCTGGTGGTGGTCAAGCTGCTGCTGCTGGAGTCTAATCTGAAGTTACAGGTCAGTTCTTACAAATGGTTAGCTCTCCCTAACAGCCAGAGTACTTTCAGAGTACTTTCATTAGTTTTTATTTCAGTTAAGGGGGAATGGGGATGGTAACAGGGGGAAAAAGCAAGCAAGAAATATTGTGGCATAAGAGTTGGATAAATAAATTAAAGTTTATATTAGTTTGTAAAAAGAAAAAAAAAGTGTGATCACATTGTTTAGGTTTAATTTAACATATGATTCAAAAGGTTTATCACGTTATGTATTGAACAAGTATCTCCATTGGATGTGAAAAGTGTCCATCAAACCATGTATCTTCCACTACAGGATGCACGCACCTCCCTCCCTTTATTTGAGAAAGTGTCTCAAACAACAGAATATTTCTATAGTGTTTTTTTTTTTACCTAAGTTACCAAAGGTCTGACTGCTGTGGAAGACATACTTTGTAATCTATTAAAATCCTCTTTCCCCTTTCAAATTCTTCCATCCACATGCATGTAAATGTAATGTTGAGTCGACCAAGTCCTCCAAGGCTTTTACATTACAAATAAGTACTCCACTGCAGACAGTAGGGGGCAGCAGAGCGCTGCCTGCTGCCGGTTGGGGACTGTTTTGATGACGTAGCTGTCGTTCCGGCAAGATCGTCGAGATCCTCCTGTTTTACAGGTCAGTACGGTGTATAAAAGCACAAAACAGATGAATAAGCATAGCAATCGTTATCTGTTGTGTTTACGTTGTTTTTAGTATGAACTATGCAGTTTGTTGATAGGTTTCTTACACTGTGCTAGACGTTAGCTAGCACTCCCGATCCTCGGTCAATGTCCACCATTAACATTTACGGCTGCTGGGCGCTGGTTTCACATATGAAGTATTTTATTTGTATTTTGTTTACAAAAAAATGTCACTATCTTGCCAGGATCTTTTATTAAATTGAGGACAGTGAACGGTTCTGTCAGTAAGAACTATGAGAGATTTATCCCTGTTAATATAAAAGGTTTAAATTCCCTTTTTATATATTTAAGTATTATACTTTTTTGTTAATATTTCGAAGGTTTACATTCACTGTAGGCTACGAGAGTTTTAAATTCCCTTTTAATGAGGAAAATGATGAATTGATGCGTGTGCTAGATACATTTTATTCACTTTATGTAATTTGGTTACTTAGTTGAATATTACTGAGTGATGTGCAAAAAGAGACTTCATGTAATGACTAAAATTACTGTATTTATTAAATGAACTCTGGGAAGACCGTCTAGACCAATGGCAGCAAGTTTCCTCAGCCTCATCATTTCTGCTGTTTTACAGGTTTATTACCTTTCCACGTGCCCTGTGCCTGGGGCTTGTAAGGCATATAAGCTGGCTTGCCAACCGGCAATAAAAGAATAGCAGAAACAACAGCAAAAAGCTTTCGCCGTGGAAGATACCGTCGCTAAGGTAAAGTATAGCTTTAAGATTATTGTTTGACAACTTTATCAAGTTTGTACTAGTTCAGAGTCATTCTCATCTGTCATTTTGTAGATTGGCTAACGTAAACTTGTTCTTTACAACTCACTGCTGATGTAGCAAGTATAGGGTTTGAAAGCTTTGTGGTTCAATGTAAAATATGATGGGACAGTTCACTGTGCTTCAAAGATCTATATTTGGTTTCCTCAATCAAAAACAGATGTTTAAGACTTTTGGTTTCGGTTTTATTTCTTCCGTATTTCAGAAAGAATCGGCTGGGGCCCAAAATGTTATAATTAAAAAAAAAAGTCTAATATCATTCAGCATCAATAGTTATCATGAAAAAGGTCAAATTCTTATTTCTGTCAAGTTTAAAAGCTGACCTTTGCTTCTGATTTGAAAACATATAGTTTATTTTGGTTTTAAACTTTTATTTATGGTCAGTACATGACAAGAGCCTGCAAAACAGTGGTCACTTAACAGATCTCAGGTAGAACGTCAAAAAACAATTATGATAAAAATCTTTTTTCAAAAAATTTCACTGAATGTAGGCATTAAAATAATTCAGGAAAAATGTCTGCACACCATTGGACTGCAGAGATTTGTCCTTTGTGTCCTGCAGTGATATTTTTTGTCTTTCACTTGAGTACTTTTGACTGGATGTGCACACACTTGGCCCCTCTGGAGGTTTTATACCAATGACAACCATACAAACAATTGAAAACATATTGTATAAAACCTTTTCACGCAAATAAATGTAGCTCAGATCAAATCACAGATCACAATAATGTGAGAAGTAGTAAAACCTTTCAACATACTGATGCACACGTAGAAGTGTGTGTAAGATGTAGTTAATGCAGTGAATGCTGAATGTTTTCTAGTTTGCTTGCTATTGTTTAGCACACTTTTTGCACAGACAGACACAACACCACACTAAGACACACTGTGAGGACAACATTTACAGAATTTCTGTTTTTGTTTTCTCTTATTCACAAGGAGAAGGAATTGAGGAGGACTCTTCAACCGATGAGGCTCATCTTGGAAGACGGGGAAATCCAGAGACCTGGAACGTGAAGGTCCAGAAAAGTATGTCCATGCCAGTCTGCAACCTGCTAAAGGTTCACTAAACTCTACTGCAGAAAAGCAGAAGACACATCATAAGAACAAGATTTCTAAGTATTTCTGGGGGAATTTGGACTGGAGAAATGATTGTGAAGTCTGTGGTGGAGGGGAGCACTGTAAAGCGGCGGCGGACAGGAGCAGATGAATCCAGAAGGTCAGCATCCATTATTTGTCACCCTGTAGTAGATTGGAGAAGAATCTGAATGTGCCAACGCTTGTTCCTGTCAACATTAGGCATAAAGCAGTGGTGTTTTTTGAAGTGGGAGCCCTCTTGAAAACAGCCTCTGTCAATGTAAGTTTTGTCAAACATTTTCTGTGACTTAAATATATCTCCCTTTCACTTAAAGAAAGACCAGTGTGATGCCTACTGTTCTTTCAAGCCTGGAAACATCGAAGCAGCTTCATGGGACACAAAGCCTGCGAAGCAGAAGGACAAAGACGATGCAGATGAGAAGACCTTGTTGGTGCTCACTCCAATTCCAGGCCATACCGTGTGAGGTACATATCTTCAAGGACTTCTGCCAGATGGGGAACTGGGAAAAAGCTGGGGATCCAACATTGCATGACCTCCAAACAATCAGGTATTTTATCAGACATATACATTCTTGCACAAATATTGCCTTCTATGTCAATAGAAATCAGTTGTGAAAAGTACCCAAGTACATGCGCCCAATTACTCTTCTTTTTGAAGTACTACTCCACTACATTTATTTTGATGGCTTTAGTGACTAGTTACTCTGCAGATTATAAATTAAAAACATATTCAAAAACTAGAGTATTTTCACAGATAAAGCCACACAGCAAAATATAAAGTAGTTAGAATTAGCTTTACTTTTCATCTTAAAATTTGAATGTAGGACTTTTGACATACAGAATATCTCTACAGTGTGGTGTTGGAACATTTACCTAAGGTCTGACAACTTTTTCCACCACTGTGAAAGACGTACTTTGTAATCTATTAAAATTCTGTCCCTATTTTCCCTTTTAAATTCTTCCATCCACTAGATACAACGTGGATGGCACCACTCAGATGACTGGGAAGCCTATCTGTCCCCATCTCTTAAAAGAAGAGTATCACCACAGCAGCCCCACTGTGCGCATCCAGCCAGCCAGTTAAAGAGCTGAAGTTCAAACAGCCCCAAGAACTGAAGGTTTTGCCCAAGAACTTCCACTCACCCTACGATGGACTGGACCACGAGTGATGCCCGTCACCAGCTGGAGCCTCACGCAGACGCGCACACACACACACACTGATGTACTTAGGCTATATTAGTTACAGTTGTTCATTAAAATGAGCGTAATTATATTTTTGCATTATTTTTTAAATACCTTTTACTGGTTTTAATGGTTTTAACATAATTCCTAATTGTTCAAAGTATTAAGTCAAATATCTGGTAGTAGTCAAGACTCCAATCAATTGTCTCTCACAAATAGTCTGACAGATTCTTTATCCTGGTTGTTCATAATAATAATTTTGAATGTTGTGTGGTTTACACAGTAAAATAAATTTCAACCTTTACTGATTAAACCGATTTCATTTTGTCATTATCAGCCAACATTATTCACAATGTAAAGATAGCTTATTGATGATTAACATGATTTCAAAACATGCATCTTATTATTTAGCTTAGGTATCATCAGAAGGTATGCTTTCACAAAGACTTCAGGTAACCTTTCTCAAATATGTCCATTTCGGAGGAAAGCAATTCAGCGTTTTTTAAAAACCAAGTATCTTAATAGCCTGCAGATGCCTTTTCAGGATCAGAAGGAGCTTTATTGTCAAGTAGTGTTTTACACATACGAGGAATTTGCTGTGGTGATAAGGTGCTACATGTAGACAAACATACAGTCAACATAAATAAATGTGGAAATATATAAATATGGAATAAGATAAGTTTTTGTAGCAACTTGTATAGTGTAGTGTTTTGGGGTAACATAAATATTATCGCAGGAGTCCGGAAGGATAGCTTTGGATAAATAAATAAAAGCCAGGGAATAAATGACAAGTTTTCCCTGAACCGACTGAAACACACGTTTGTGTCAGGTTGCCTTTGGCCTGGATTTAGGATGACATGGTAAAACAAAGCTTTGTAGAAACAAGGGTAGGCTCGCTATCAATACTACACCGACTGAAGGGCTCATAAAAAGACAAATGAGGCTTAAACTGTTCACTGATGACCATGTAAAGATAGTTGTTCCACTTATGGTGATTTCTTACTTTCTTTGTGTTTGTATGTTCTATTTTAGGAGATACTTTAATCTGACAGTGATGATAAATAAAATGCAAATTAATTATTTATGTCAAATTTGATCTAAAATCAATCACTAGATGTTACAAGCTATAACCTAGAGTAGCTAAATATTTTTAGTAAATGTAGTCAATTTACTTGATCAGTCTGGGACTTTTGTGTTGAGTTTTTCATGCTTGTCTGTGGTTACTTTATGCCTTTGAGTGGCTACGATCACAGTAAAGTAGATCAGTGCTGAATTAGTGTGGTCTGTTCTTCTTCTGTACTGATTGGGTGACAACAGTTCAAATTTAGTGGCTGTAAAATCCACAGGGCGGAGCTCATTATCATTTTACAAAACGCCGTTTTTTACGCCGTTTGTTTAGTTAACAAAACGGCGTTTAAAACGGCGTTTTGTTAACTAAACGCCGCTTTTTACGGCGTGCCAAAAGAAAACGGCGTTTTTCGCGGCGTTTTTATACACAAAACGCCGTTTTAAACGCCGTTTTGTTAGCAAAACGTGCTACAAGAGTGACGTTTTTTGGCACTAATGGCTTGCCATATCCGCTCTGCTGGATCTCGTGTTGCACAAACACACGGCGTCACCTGTCTGAACAAATGCACCTGAAGCTCAGCCAGGTGAACTCCGACTCACCCCACTTCCTCCTCGCTGACCGCCTTCGTCTCCTTCACTGATGCTGCAAACACACGAGCAAACACATTCGGTCATCAAACCTGCGGTCAGGTCCAGACCCCCCCCACAGAACAAGCAGCTCTGGGTAACCATGACTACATTTCTCACCATTTAATGAAAATCCTGCTTCACCTCATGATGCATTTATACTTCTACAAGTACTTTAACATGCAGTACTTTTACTTTCAGTGTACTTTAACAGTGAGGCCGCCAGGAAGCACGCGGTCCCACATTAACAGACTCGTGACACTTGGACCTCCTGAGAGAGCGGGGGAGGTGCACGAACCGAGACGAACTAACGCACACAGGGTTCAGATTAAGAACTTGGGTAACACGGATCCGGACAAAGTTCGGTAACTTTAAACCGGATATTACATCAAGAACTGCGCGCGACGGAAACTAAAAACCAGTAGTACGAGACGCGGTGCACTAAAGCCGGAACCAGATGCACTAAAACAAGGTCCACTCTAGAACCAGGTAAAGATTTCAGATGTTTGCAGAGAAACGTGGACTCACCTCCTTCTGTGTCCGCCATCTTCAACTGAGCGTCTGTGCGCACAGCGCGGCTTCTTCTTCTTCTTTTTGTAAGATTCCGGCAGTGTAGACGCTTATGAGCGTATTACTGCCCTCCACAGGTCAAAGTTTGAACTAAATTCTTACATACAATCCTGTGTCATGCAAGAATTGAAGGACTGCCTTGAGATCAGTTTATGCTTGTCACTGTGCCCAAACAAAGAGAAAACAGAAAAAGCCTTAACTCCAAGTCCTGACAGTTTATTAAAGAGTACATTTCTTTCTGCCCTATACTTTCTGCATTCCAGGAAAACATGCCCTATTGTCTCAAGACTCCCACATTCACACAAGCCAGAAACATGCTTCCCCACAATGCACAAAGAATAATTTAATCCACAGTGCCCCAACCTCAACCTGCACATTTTAACCATGCGGGACAAAATGTTACATAAACATCTCTTCCTAACTTTGGGTTGTATAGAAAAGTAGTGTCTGCCTCTCTGCCAGTTTTTTATTAAGCCCTCTTTAATTTTTTCTGTCAATTCCACTCTCCCTAATAATACATGGACATCTACTTCTCTTCCTAAGCTCTCTTTTGCAATATTATCCACCCGTTCATTCCCCCTCACCCCAACGTGCCGGGAACCCAGCGTTTTTTTGGAAGCGAAAGTAACCGGTAAAGACTTCAAATAGTAGCCCATGTACCATGTAATTAGAAAGGTGATTTTAGACTAAAACTAAACTAAACAACGTTTTTTTAGTAAAATTAAGTAGCACTGGGTGTGAAAAAAACACTTCAGTTAAGTGAAATAAAAACAATAACTGATAAAATAATAACTGTTAGGCTGTGAAATGAGGTTTGCAATTAATTTAAGTCCAAATCTTTTATTCTGTTCACCGTGTCACAGCAGCAAGGGAGAAACAAACGAGCAATAGATATCATGAGATATTATCACTGTGTCCAGCAGCAGAATGTGTTATTGAATGTTTGCCGTGTGTTTCAGGCTGAGTGAGGACATGTGTCGCAGACTTCGGCCTCTCCAATAAGATCTACAGCGGAGATTACTACAGACAGGGCTCGGTCTCCAAGTTGCCGGTGAAGTGGATCGCTCTGGAGAGTCTCGCTGTCAACGTGTACACCACACAGAGCGTGGAGAACTCTGAGATCTACGAGTACCTGATCAAAGGAGAGTGACTGATGAAACCTCCGGACTGCAGAGACGACATGTGAGTCTAACAATTGGGCTAACGCCTCCCTCAGCTCCGCCTGCCAGGTTCCTCCCTGGTGACCCACCGTCACACCGATCTAAAGTTTTAGCGAGCGCCTAAGGACAAAAAACAGCTCCAAAATGATCATAATTGGGGGGGAAAGTGTAAGAAAAGCTCTCCCAATTCATTTTAATAGCCATTTATCAAGCAGAAACAAACTTAAATACGACATTGTTGCCTTCCAGCAGCCTCCTCCTCTCCTCTCACGGCGCTGCATCCTAATTAGTTACATATGTTTAACAGAAATCTGCCAGGGGCCGCCCCAGGTTTTCTGTCTCCGTCATGTGGTCCAGCTCTGGTTTGTCTTGTACAAAACAAGTCTCTTGTTTTGAAGGAGCAGTTTCCTGTGCAGCACAAACCAACTGCAGGTATAAACCTGCTTTTATCCAAAGCGACTTACAATGTCTACACGTGTCAGAGGTCGCACGCCTCTGAAAAGTCTCGCCCAGGGACACAGTTATCCACTGCTCCATCGCCCCATGGAGAGCATTGTTCTTGCACAATAAATTATGACTGAAAACAACCCACAAAAATAAAACTGCTGTTTTGTCCTACTGGAATGAATATTATAGGCTACTGATGCTAAGCTACAGTAGCCTGTGCAATGTTGCGGTCCATGGTAATGATAATCAGAAAATGGTTTTATTAGTGAAACAGCTGAATCTCAACTGATGAACTATCTGGAGTCAGATCATAGCAACAGTCTAGTTAGTCTATAGCAACATCACCTTCACTGTCTGTACCTCTGTGTGTATATTGTGTAGGCTGCCTCCTTCCCCTCTCTCTCTCCTTACATCCCTCTTTTTCTCTCTATTCCTCTCCTGCGCTCTCTCTCTCTCCTTCACCCCCAACCGGTCGAGGCAGATGGCCGCCCACCCTGAGCCATGGTTCTGCTCGAGGTTTCTGCCTCTTAAAAGGAAGTTTTTCCTTGCCTCTGTCGCCTAGTGCTTGCTCTTGGTGGGAACTGTTGGGCTTCTGTAAATATCATCACAGAGTACGGTCTAGACCTGCTCTTTTATGAAAAGCGCTGTGAGATAACTGTTGTTGTGATTTGGCGCTATATAAATAAAATTGAATTGAATTGAATTGAATAGATCATCTAACATGATACTTTCTAACGTACAGCTCTACTCCTCCAGGTTGTGCAGAGATTTTGTTTATGAAAAGAAAATGCACAGATTTCAGTCTTCAGGTAACTCATTGCTTTTACATAAAAGACCCCCCCCTACCCAGAGACCCTTTCTGAGCCACGAAAAACCCTGAGAGGGTCGAGGTTCTGCCAGTGAAGGAGGACGAGGTTGTGATTTCTGCTTCAGAACAGCTGATTTCACTTCAGCATCCTAAACTGTGAGAATCTGAAGTTTGTAGGTGAAACCTGTAACTCCAGGTCTTCTGACACCTTCCCTATTTTCTAATAATGTCGTAATGTTTCTTTCAACGTCTTTTTATTCTCAAATTAAAAAAGTTCTTATTCCTAGGGCGTTAACAGCTTACCTACCTGGTTGATCCTGCCAGTCTATGTACGCTTGTCTCAGGTACAGTGAAACTGCGAATGGCTCATTAAATCAGTTATGGTTCCTTTGATCGCTCCAATGTTACTTGGATAACTGTGGCAATTATAGAGCTAATACATGCCAACGAGCGCTGACCTCCGGAGATGTGTGCATTTATCAGACCCAAAACCCATGCGGGGTGCCTCTCGGGGTGCCCCAGCCTCTTTGGTGACTCTAGATAACCTCGAGCCGATCGCTGGCCCTCGTGGCGGCGACGTCTCATTCGAATGTCTGCCCTATCAACTTTCGATGGTACTTTCTGTGCCTACCATAGTGACCACGGGTAACGGGGAATCAGGGTTCGATTCCGGAGAGGGAGCCTGAGAAACGGCTACCACATCCAAGGAAGGCAGCAGACGCGCAAATTACCCACTCCTGACTCGGGGAGGTAGTGACGAAAAATAACAATACAGGACTCTTTTGAGGCCCTGTAATTGGAATGAGTACACGTATTCTACAATCCTTTAACGAGGATCCATTGGAGGGCAAGTCTGGTGCCAGAAGCCGTGGTAATTCCAAAGTTGCTGCAGTTAAAAAGCTCGTAGTTGGATCTCGGGATCGAGCTGACGGTCCGCCGCGAGGCGAGCTACCGTCTGTCCCAGCCCCTGCCTCTCGGCGCCCCCTCGATGCTCTTAACTGAGTGTCCCGCGGGGTCCGAAGCATTTACTTTGAAAAAGTTAGTGTTCAAAGCAGGCCCGGTCGCCTGAATACCGCACTAGGAATAATGGAATAGGACTCCGGTTCTATTTGTCGAATTTTCTGTGGTACGTGTATCTTGTCCAGACGCACAAAAAATTTGCAAACATGTCAGAACCGGTGAAAAATTTCGTATTCTACAAGTTTCGCACATGGGCGTGGCAAAATGAGGCATTGACGATGAAAAGTTGTGCTATTTGCGAGTTTTCGTCAATGGGCGTGTCCGTGGCGTCGATGATTCGCAATGAAACAGGAAGTTGTTGTAACTTCAGTGTACATGCTCACATCTGGACCAAACTGTACATGTAGGATGAGAGTCCCGCCCTGAACACATGTACATGCTGACATTCACCCACAGTCATACGCCACCTGCTGGCAACAGGAAGTGACTTTTAACGAAGCAACCCCCGCCGCACGTTTCACCTACATGCACGAATTTTCTGCGGTACGTGTATCTTGTCCAGATGCACAAAAAAGTCTCTTGGAGCCATAGCCTAAACCAACAGGAAGTCGGCCATTTTGAATTTTACGGCCATTTTGGATGATTAACACACTTCGTACTTTAACAAACTCCTCCTAAGGATTTAGTCCGACCGACTTCAAATTTCTGCTGTGCCTTCTAAAGGCATTGAAGATGAAAAGTTGTGCTATTTGCGAGTTTTCGTCAATGGGTGTGTCCGTGGCGTGGCGTCAGAGATCAAGTCTTCGCCATGACACAGGAAGTTGTTGTAACTTCAGTGTACATGCTCACATCTTAACCAAACTTTACGTGCTTGATAACTCTCCCACCCCGTTATGGAGGACCGATCCTGACACAGCCAGAAATAAATACAGAAATAAATAAATGCTCAATAAATAAATAAGCATCCAATTAAATACACAAAAATAAAGTAAATAAATAAATGTAGGTAGTAATTAAATTATACAAGGAGACATAAATGTTTACATTTTAATTAGTGCCTTTACTTATTCACCTTTGTTATAATTACCTTATTTGTTTATTCAACTTTATTTATTACTAATTTTTTTAATGTATTTATTTATGTGTGTGTTTAATATTTTTGTCTGTTTTATTCTTCCTTTGTATTTATTTATCTTATTTATTTTCACCCATGGTATTTATTTCTGCCTGTCTTTTTTAAATTTTTGTATGCATTTCTGCCTCATTATGCAAATGAGGAGGGGCTGTGTCTCAAGGGGTCATCTTCTCTGCTATTGGTGGACCAGTCAGACAGGAGAGCTCCTACTCTACCTGCAGACATAAACGATCTTGCCCCTCACACAGTCAGATGGCTTCCTTCAGTGCGCTGAGGTGTTTAACAACTCTGAAGACAATACTACCAGCAATGTCTTCCTTCTCTTTTCACGTAGACGCTCCGACAGACAGTGCTTTCAGTTTGCTGCATGCATGGACACAGAACTGCGGTATAGGGAGAAGCACACGGTCAGCTGGCTGCAGCTAAATCTGGAGTGCACTCGTATTCAATTCTGTATGGTAAATTCAGTTTTAACGGAGCAGAGCGAGCTGACAGGCAGAGTTAGAGACTTTTTCTGTCCATTTCTCTCTTTACAAAGACGCATGTTGCAGTCAGAGTCTTCTCTGAAGAGGGCAATGAAGTCTCAGTAGTACCCAATGCGAGCACCACATACAACACAATTTATCAAATTACACAACGGATATACAGTATGAAAATAAAACTGATTGGATTATACTCACAGGAAGTATAAAACCTGTTACATGCGTAACACAGTAATGTCAGGGAAATTACTTTACTTAGAATTAAGTACTGCAGTTGTACATTTGAAATACCTTCCTACCTTTCTGATAGGAAGCCTTCTTGAGGTGGTATAAAACATTTCTTCTTATATTCTGATTTGAGTTGGACAACTATGACCACATGAATTAAAAAATTAAACATTTCACTGCCCAAGTCAGCTATAACACAAGTCTTGTTCATCAGACTACATGCTGTACAGTATTTGTGGACAGATTTTGTCCCAGGATTTATTATGCATTTCTTCTTCTTCGTTGCATGATTTAGAATAATAAGGTGAGAAATGGGTCTATTCTGAGTTCATCCTGCACTGCAGCAGCTAATAAAGTCCATTTAATCCCAAAAACGCTTTTCTTTTAGGCAGGCTGGAGCAGAAAACAACTCACCTTTCTCAAGTTGTACAGTAATGTCACATGTGTATGAAGGTGGATCAAACAAGCTAATCTTAAATGTCAAAGTAGAGAGGAGCCTAGTAGGCCTATTTATTTTCATTCATTACACAATATGAATAAGCTATGCAGACAGTTGTAAAGAAAGAACACTTTTTCTTCTGTTCTCTACTTGTTATAGTTACACAGTATTAGGGGTGGGCTGTATTAAAAGTATCCACTGTTCTCCCATGCTCTAACACACAGTAACGATGAAATGTGTGCTGTTCTCACATTCTTCCTCTCTATGTACACATAACAACAAGGCAGGGAAATATAAAAGGAATTTATTTTATTGTTTGGGTACATTATTGTTCAGTGTACATGCTCACATCTGAAACCAACTTTACGTGCTTGATAACTCTCCCACCCCGCAGACATCTACACACCAATACCGATTTATATTCATAGCGGCAAGTGCTATGTAGCTCCACATAGGGGACACAGGAAGTGACATATAGCACTTCTCTGCAGCGTCATAACCGCGTACAAATTCACAGCCGCACCGGCAGAGCTCCAGAATGTGCAACTCGGCCGGCTCACACGCGGACGCGCTTACAAGTGCGAGGGCCCGCCCAACGCTGCTTGCAGCTTTAATTAGGGCCCGAGCACGACCGTGTGAGGTCCCTATTGAATTTGCTCGGATTTTTTTTTTTTTTTTTTTTTTTTTTTTTTTTTTTTCTGCAAAGTAGGCTCAACTGACATGGCCTAAACATTCTCGAAAACTCACCAAAATTTGCAAACATGTCAGAACCGGTGAAAAATTTCGTATTCTACAAGTTTCGCACATGGGCGTTGCAAAATGACTCGCTAGCGCCACCTAGAAAATTGGAAAATTAGCCCCTCGTTCACGTTCAACCTACATGTACGAAATTTTCTGGGGACATGTATCATATCAAGACGCACAAAAAAGCCTCAAGAACCCATAGCCTAAAGTCAACAGGAAGTCGGCCATTTTGAATTTTATGGCCATTTTTGGATGATTTACATACTTCGTACTTTAACGAACTCCTCTAGGGATTTAGTCGGATCGACCTCAAATTTCTGCTGTGCCTTCTAAAGGCATTGACGATGAAAAGTTGTGCTATTTGCGCGTTTTCGTCAATGGGCGTGTCCGTGGCGTCGATGATTCGCTATGAAACAGGAAGTTGTTGTAACTTCAGTGTACATGCTCACATCTGGACCAAACTGTACATGTAGGATGAGAGTCCCGCCCTGAACACATGTACATGCCGACATTCACCCACAGTCATAGCGCCACCTGCTGGCAACAGAAAGTGACCTTTAACGAAGCAGCCCCCGCCGCACGTTTCACCTACGTGCACGAATTTTCTGTGGTACGTGTATCTTGTCCAGACGCACAAAAAAGTCTCTTGGAGCCATAGCCTAAAGCCAACAGGAAGTCGGCCATTTTGAATTTTACGTCAAATTTTGGATGATTTACACACTTCGTACTTTAACGAACTCCTCCTAGGGATTTAGTCCGACCGACCTCAAATTTCTGCTGTGCCTTCTAAAGGCATTGAAGATGAAAAGTTGTGCTATTTGCAAGTTTTCGTCAATGGGCGTGTCCGTGGCGTGGTGTCAAAGATCAGCTCTTCGCCATGACACGGAAGTTGTCGTAACTTCAGTGTACATGCTCACATCTGCACCAAACTGTACATGTAGGATGAGAGTCCCGCCCTGAACACATGTACATGCTGACATTCACCCACAGTCATAGCGCCACCTGCTGGCAACAGGAAGTGACTTTTAACGAAGCAGCCCCCGCCGCACGTTTCACCTACGTGCACGAATTTTCTGTGGTACGTGTATCTTGTCCAGACGCACAAAAAAGTCTCTTGGAGCCATAGCCTAAAATCAACAGGAAGTCGGCCATTTTGAATTTTACGTCAAATTTGGATGATTTACACACTTCGTACTTTAACGAACTCCTCCTAGGGATTTAGTCCGACCGACTTCACATTTGTGCTGTGCTTCTAAAGGCATTGAAGATGAAAAGTTGTGCTATTTGCGAGTTTTCGTCAATGGGTGTGTCCGTGGCGTAGCGTCAGAGATCAAGTCTTCGCCATGACACAGGAAGTTGTTGTAACTTCAGTGTACATGCTCACATCTAACCAAACTTTACGTGCTTGATAACTCTCCCCCCGTTATGGAGGACCGATCCTGACACAGTCAGAAATAAATGCAGAAATAAATAAATGCTCAATAATAAATAAGCATCCAATTAAATACACAAAAAAATAAAGTAAATAAATAAATGTAGGTAGTAATTAAATTATACAAGGAGACATAAATGTATATATTTTAATTAGTGCCTTACTTATTCACTTTGTTATAATTACCTTATTTGTTTATTCAACTTTATTATTACAAATTTTTGGCTTCAAACGTACCCAGAAGACTCACAGAGACAAGACCATCAAGAATCTTGAATCTCAACCTTCTGCTGCCTTTCCCAAGCTAGTTCTTTCAGGTGCCCCAAATCACAACCGCTCAAATCAGCGTCCCACACCCATCATACAGTTGTATTTTGGTATTAAAACTCCATTTAGAACTTATTAGGTGGCTGTTAGCTCATAAAGTCCACAAAAGGAGCTTTACACACTCGCTTCGGCTTGAGAAGCAAGAGAGTCCTGTTCAGGTCACTGGAAGCCATCAACTCAGTGTGTACAGGCTAAAACAGCCTGCTTCTACTTTTAGAGGCTTTCATGTAGAAATCTCTACATGAGTCCTGTTCAGTGAAATAGGCTGTATGAAAATGGTAGGTTGTGTTGTAAAGGTGATCTGTGAAACACTCTTTCCTGTGACTGATCTGGTGTAAAACAACAGAAAGTGAGTTAAATTTGACTCCAAAGTCCAACAGGTCACTGGAAGCCATCAACTCAGTGTGTACAGGCTAAAACAGCCTGCTTCTACCTTTTAGAGGCTTCATGTAGAAATCTCTGAGTTGAGCTCCAAATGGCTTCAATCTTACCCAGAAGACTCACAGAGACAACACCATGAAGAATCTGAATCTCAACCTTCTGCCGCCTTTCCCAAGCTAGTTTCTTTCAGGGCCACATAGGGGCCCCAAATCACAACAGCTCAAATCAGCGTCCCACACCCATCTACAGTTGTATTTTGCTATTAAAACTCCATTTAAAACTTATTAGGTGGCTGTTAGCTCATAAAGTCCACAAAGGATCTTACACACTCGCTAGGCTTGAGAAGCAAGAGGTCCTGTTCAGTGAATATGGGTGTATCAAATTATTTCTTGTTGTAAAGAAGAAATCTGGTGAAACACTCTGCCCTGTTGATCTGTGTAAAACAACAGAAAGTGAGTAAATTTGACTCCAAAGTCCAACAGGTCACTGGAAGCACATCAATCAGTGTGTACAGGCTAAAACAGCCTGCTTCTACCTTTTAGAGGCTTTCATGTAGTAATCTCTACTGAGTCCTGTTCAGTGAAATATGGCTGTATGAAATTGGTATTTTTTGTTGTAAAGAAGAAATCTGGTGATACACTCTACCTGTGACTGATCTGTGTAAAACAACAGAAAGTGAGTTAAATTTGACTCCAAAGTACAACAGGTCACTGGAAGCCATCAACTCAGTGTGTACAGGCTAAAACAGCCTGCTTCTACCTTTAGAGGCTTTCATGTAGTAATCTCTACATGAGTCCTGTTCAGTGATGGCTGTATGAAATTGGTATTTTTGTTGTAAAGAAGAAATCTGGTGATACACTCTACCCTGTGACTGATCTGTGTAAAACAACAGAAAGTGAGTTAAATTTGACTCCAAGTACAACAGGTCACTGGAAGCCATCAGCTCAGTGTGTACAGGCTAAAACAGCCTGCTTCTACCTTTTAGAGACTTTCATATAGAAATCTGAGTTGAGCTCCAAATGGCTTGAGACTTACCCAGAGGACTTACAGAGAAAACACCATCAAGAATCTTGAATCTCAACCTTCTTCCGCCTTTCCCAAGCTAGTTTCTTTCAGGGGCCACATAGGGGCCCCAAACAACAGCTCAAATCAGCGTCCCACACCCATCATACAGTTGTATTTGGGTATTAAAACTCCATTTAGAACTTATTAGGTGGCTGTTAGCTCATAAAGTCCACAAAAGGAGCTTTACACACTCGCTTAGGCTTGAGAAGCAAGAGAGTCCTGTTCAGTGAAATAGGGTGTATCAAATTGATATTTCTTGTTGTAAAGAGAGAAATCTGGTGAAACACTCTGTCCTGTGACTGAGTGTAAAACAACAGAAAGTGAGTTAAATTGACTCCAAAGTCAACAGGTCACTGGAAGCCATCAAATCAGTGTGTACAGGCTACAACATCGTGCTTACCTTTTAGAGGCTTACGTAGAAATCTCTACATGAGTCCGTTCAGTGAAATATGGCTGTATGAATATGGTATGTTTGTTGTAAAGGTGAGATCTGGTGAAACACTCTTTCCTGTGACTGATCTGTGTAAAAAACAGAAAGTGAGTTAAATTTGACTCCAAAGTCCAACAGGTCACTGGAAGCCATCAACTCAGTGTGTACAGGCAATATGGGTGTATGAAAATGGTCATTTTTGTTGTAAAGAAGAAATCTGGTGAAAACACTCTTTCCTGTGACTGATTTGTGTAACAACACAGAAAGTGAGTTAAATTTGACTCCAAAGTACAACAGGTCACTGGAAGCCATCAGCTCAGTGTGTACAGGCTAAAACAGCCTGCTTCTACTTTTAGAGACTTTCATATAGAAATCTCTGAGTTGAGCTCCAAATGGCTTGAGACTTACCCAGAGGACTTACAGAGAAACACCATCAAGAATCTTGAATCTCAACCTTCTTCCGCCTTTCCAAGCTAGTTTCTTCAGGGGCCACATAGGGGCCCCAAATCACAACAGCTCAAATCAGCGTCCCACACCCATCATACAGTTGTATTTTGGTATTAAAACTCCATTTAACTTATTAGGTGGCTGTTAGCTCATAAAGTCCACAAAAGGAGCTTTACACACTCGCTTAGGCTTGAGAAGCAAGAGAGTCCTGTTCAGTGAAATATGGGTGTATCAAATTGATTTCTTGTTGTAAAGAAGAAATCTGGTGAAACACTCTGTCCGTGACTGATCTGTGTAAAACAACAGAAAGTGAGTTAAATTTGACTCCAAAGTCCAACAGGTCACTGGAAGCCATCAAATCAGTGTGTACAGGCTACAACATCGTGCTTCTACCTTTTAGAGGCTTACGTAGAAATCTCTACATGAGTCCGTTCAGTGAAATGGCTGTATGAATATGGTATTGTTTTGTTGTAAAGGTGAGATCTGGTGAAACACTCTCCTGTGACTGATCTGTGTAAAACAACAGAAAGTGAGTTAAATTTGACTCCAAAGTCCAACAGGTCACTGGAAGCCATCAACTCAGTGTGTACAGGCTAAACAGCCTGCTTCTACCTTTTAGAGGCTTTCATGTAGAAATCTCTGAGTTGAGCTCCAAATGGCTTGAGACTTACCCCGAAGACTCCCAGAGACAACACCATCAAGAATCTTGAATCTCAACCTTCTGCCGCCTTTCCCAAGCTAGTTTCTTTCAGGGGCCACATAGGGGCCCCAAATCACAACAGCTCAAATCAGCGTCCCACACCCATCATACAGTTGTATTTTGGTATTAAAACTCCATTTAGAACTTATTAGGTGGCTGTTAGCTCATAAAGTCCAAAAGGAGCTTTCCACACTCGCTTAGGCTTGAGAAGCAAGAGAGTTGTTCAGTGAAATATGGCTGTATGAAATTGGTATTGTTTGTTGTAAAGTTGAGATCTGGTGAAACACTCTGCCCTGTGACTGATCTGTGTAAAACAACAGAAAGTGAGTTAATTGACTCCAAAGTCCAACGGTCACTGGAAGCCATCAACTCAGTGTGTACAGGCTAAAACAGCCTGCTTCTACCTTTTAGAGGCTTTCATGAAGAAATCTCTACTGATCCTGTTCAGTGAAATATGGGTGTATGAAATTGGTATTGTTTGTTGTAAAGTTGA